>NW_009952640.1:80048-125212 GCF_000747805.2 Chaetura pelagica | reverse complement strand
AGAGGGACTGGGAATTTTTCAGGTTCAGTCTTTTTATTCTTTTTACAGTTCTCTGTTCTCATGTCCTCCCCCTCAGCGTATTTCCTGTTTCCTCATCCTGTAATGGTTATGAACACTTAAACAGTGGATCAAACACCTTTTGAGCTGTTGTTGTCAAGTTTTATTAACATTTCCTACATCGTTTCCTGTTTTCATACTGATACCCCAGAAAAGGTCTGCAGGAGTGAGCAATGTAGCTGGTCAATACCTACCCTCAACACCTGGTAGATTATTCTCCTCATAGAGCACCATCCATCTTAAAAGAGATTAAAATGATGCTGCTGCAACCATAAGCTTAGTTGCCATTAAAGGAATCATTTCAACCACCAACAAAGTTTAGCCAGTTTTCAGGGTGATGCAATAAACTACAAATATAGCAAGGCTGGACATGGACCTAGACAAGGGAGTAGCAAAGGATCTTGTATGTGCCTGAAAGCACAAGGGAGGTATATGCTGGTAGAAAGTCTTTTTCCAGCCTGATGCCTCTTACCAAAAATTGAAAAAAAAAAAAGCCATTTCATTTCTCCAGGCTGCAGAACCTCAATACCAAGTCCCATTTCTGAGGTTACACTTCCAACAGCGCAGTGCCTCAAAGAGCATTGAAGACAGGCAATAATAATTTTAAGAGAATAAATAAAGTCTCCATCAACTTCAAAGCAGCAACTGGAAGAAGAAGCCTTCTGCTTGCAAGTGTCAAGGTCTACTAATATAATATCACAAAAGATGCCCCAGTCTATAAGCATGTAATGCCAGTGGAAAACTGATTGAATAAGTCAGCACTGAGCAATGACTTTATGGAGGTTGTTACATTGCTCTCCCATGTCATTTCCCTGCAAAATACAGCAATATTTCTCTATGGAAATACAAATCTTGTGTGCCAGTAGGAGGGAACAAATTGAGTGCTTTGTGTTAGCCAGCAATATTAAAAGCAGCGGACACATCAAGGCACATTCAGAATATGTCAGACAGTGACTGAAAGCAGTAGGGAAAAAAGCCTACATTCTCCCACATCAAGCTTCAACAGGGTTAGAGGGAGGGGAGTGGAGCTTTAAATGGTTTGAGGCTTAAAAAGAAGCCAACTCACAAGAGAAAGCAATTTCAGATCTAGTATGTCTGTGTTTCTAACCAAAAGTCTGTGTAAAAAAAAAGGAACAGAGAAGTGTGTTTTTCACAATTTTCTCTTGTGGTGTTTTTCTAAGGCTGTTACTTCACAGAATGTTCTATTGTGTTTACTGCCACGATGCACAGAAATACCCTGCAAGCCACTGTGGGCTTTGATACAGTGTTTGGAGGCATGAAAGACATGTTTTTTTCTTTCAAGACCAACAGACTGAAAATCAATATCTGGAAGCTTTGCCACCCACACCTGACAGGCAACCTTCCCAGTTCAATGAGATTTTAATGTAAAGGAAAAAAACAAAACACTGAGTCCACTGTATCCAGGTTGGTGCTTGTTGGACTCCTGAAGTCCTCTTGCTAAAGAAAGATTCAACTATAATTTTGTTCCTTTTTGGTTCCCAAGGTGCTTCCTACAAACGCAGGGGGATGGAAAGAAGATCACTGACTTTTAAAGCTTTTATTTACTGTGCTGGAGCCAAGCTATTTAAAAAAAAATATTCACAGCATGGATTGCTGCCTAGCTAGGGGCTAGAACTACAGAAGAAAGCAACAAAGCTTTTTTGGGAAAGCCATCAACACAGACCTGGACTCCACAAAAATCAACAGCAATCACCTGTTTGCTCTGGTGGCCTGAAATGAAGGTCCAGAAAGCAGGAAGCCCAAACCTTTTACCACAGAAAACAAGCCTCCTTTGTGCTCCTTAACCCAGTGGGGACCTGGATTTCTGCATTCGCCATGAAGCAATGCCCTGAAACAGTGGTATGTATAGATGGAGAAGGATTGGTGTCCAAAGATCTGGGATCACACTGCAAGAGAAGGAGCAGACCTACGGGTGTGCTTACCTGCACCAAGGCCTATGGCCACCATCTTTCTGCACACTCATAGAGAGTGGCAGTTTAGGTCAAAGTGGGCATTTCCACCTGAGTGACACTGAGGAGTAAGAGCAGCAAGCCCTGCTTAGGTCAGGCTCCCTCTTGAGCCAAAACCAAGGGGTCCTTGTGAAGAATAGCTTCAATAACTCCTTGAAGATCCAAATATACCTCCACAGACACATCCTTCTCTCCAGCAAGTGGCCCACGTGTTGGCTGGGACAAATCCTGCCTAGAGCCTGCCCTGATGCAAACCTGCCCTGCAGTGTACTGCTCTCACAAGCATCCCCACCAGCCCATTGACCTTGCCACACCATGCCTCTGAGTACTGGAGCTTTCTTAGATCAGGCAGCCTTCCTTGGTAGGTCTTTTCCTAGAAACTGCTTGGCTCAGCACACTCCTGCCATCAAGGGACTGCCCCTCAGGGTCATCCCTGCAGACCCCATGGCAGGGTGAAGTCAGCAGAGCTCTCCCTCCCCAGCATTGAAACTGGTGCAGGATTTCCCTCAGCTCTCAAACACCTGCAACGCTGAGTGCTTTGCAGATAACCAGTGGTGCATATACCAGGCAAGCTGTTGGGTTTGTCTGCATGCCCTTCTCACTGGTTGTACCTATTTGTGCTCCAGCCTTCTCCAGTTTGGGTCACTGAAAGTACAACACTCTCAAAGAGGGATGAGATGAGGCAAAGGGCCAAAATAACACCTCTACGTGAGCGACCTTGCATTCAATTTTAAGGCAGATATGTTTTGCAAGGGGGGATTGGTCATATGGGAGGAGGTTAGTCTGTGCCATTAAATGTCAGTAGGCTTTTTATACAACTACCAGAAAAAAGCAGAAAAAAAGACTTTTTGGTGGGTTTTTTTTTACACCTACAGAGTCTTACACGTTGTCTTTTAGACGCCCCAAAAATTCCCCTTAGCACTTTTATCGTTCAGCATCACTCCAGAGTTTAGTCAGCCAAACCATACCCTTTTCCAGTGTTAGATAAATTGCATCTTGAAAACAGCACAGACACTACTATCACACCATCCCAGAGCTGAGCCACATGTGAAATCTCTATCCTGTTTTTCTACAGAGATGAGTAAGATTTTCCTGTGTAATTAATATGCAATATCTTTCTGTGTATTTGTGTAAATATATAGAGCAAAGATACCACTGTAAAGATAACCATTTGCCAAAGAGCTTTTTGCATTCTTTCAAATGTGGTTGTTTTACTTGCAGTTTGCTGCACTTCAGTCATGTTTTGACATTTGAAGAATTTTCACCAAAAATAAACCTTGTACTAATAACAAAACCAGACATAAATCTCATAGTAGGAGTAGCAGTAAACAACAGATTTGCTATTTCTTGCATGCATTTATCATGTATGAATGTAGTAGAGCATTTAAGAAAAATGGAAATAATTCTTGTATCTATTTAATGAGGTTAAAATGCATTATTTACTTACACATCTTTAACAATAATAGTAACTGCCATTGATACATCCTTTTGGACAGAATTTGCCACTTGCAGACATGTCACCCTCGTAAAGACAACCAATCTACTTCTATGGTCTTGCATATTGTGAGGAAGACTGCAGATTCTCTACTAACACAGATGAGAAATAATTTATAAATGCATAAGACAATAAAGTCCTGATGGAAAGAAGCTTAGGTGTTTAAAGCCACTTTTCTATTTTCCACTAGCCCACTGTCACCAAGATCTGCAAGCAACTGAGAATTCTGTCAGTCTGGGATTCAACCCTTATTCAATAATCCAAAACTTAACTTAAACTTATCAAGCAGATCAAAATATTCAGTTTATCAAGTGTTTTTACATAATGAGAGTTGCCTCATAGTAAACTGAAATACAAGTCATTATGGAATAGCATGGTCTTGATGACCAGCAGCATAAAATTGTCCCTGATTCACAAGCAGCAAACAGGTGGCATAGGAAGTCCAGAATATGCAGAAATATGGACAACCAGCTCTATCTATGCCTGTTGATTTTGGACAGGAAGCACTTCTTCAAATGTATTTATTTATAGTGGGGAACTTTTTTGTGTTACTTTTCCTTGGCCTTTCCTGTAAATGTGATATTTCCAGTCTCTTGCAGCAATAGCAGTTTTTTAAAACATCATCTGAGGCACTGCAGCAGGGAACACCATGAGGAGGCTCTTTGGCTGCTCAGCGTGGTCAAGGCATGCTCAGCCAGTGAGAAACTAACTCAGCTCCACTGCCTTGAGCACACCTAGCACAGGCCTTCCTGCTCTTTCTTCCCCCTTTAAACCAGCCCTTGTGCCTCCCTGCTTGAAGTTTTCATATTCAAAATAAGGCTGCCTGCAAGTGCAGCTGCATCTGCAGTCACCGTGACACCTGCTGTCAGCAGTGCCAGCCCTTTGCTTTCCTCTCCTTGGGGTGGCCTTCTGCAAAGTTGTACAGCCCATTCATGCTCCCCCATTGTCACCCCTTCCTACCTGTGGGACACGTTCAGGTAGTGCAATTCATTAAACACATCTTTCCATTTTGCTTTAAAACCTGAGCAATTACAGCAAGTGAAACAGTTGAGCAATGTACCGTTGATTGTCTTGTCTCTCACCCTTTGCTCTCATCTCTTTAGGACTCGTGCAATTCTTCATTAACAGATGCAGACACGAAGCAGCCCATGTGCCAGTAGGTCACCCTGCCCCACAGTGTGCTCCAGCCAGAAGCACCCCACCAAGGGCAGGTTCAGGCACAGAGGCTGAGCCAACTGGGAAAAGAGAAAGGGCATCTCCTGGGAAAGGTCTAGGAGTTTGAATTTTTGCCAGCTTTGGTTTGAATAGTTAACACTGCTCAAGAGCATGAGCTGTGCCATCAGGACAGACCTGTCTAGTTACAGGCACTGAGATTTTCTTCACATCTACCAGCAGCATCCAAGCTCCCAATGCAAAGCACTGCTGTCCCACACACAGCATGGAGCTGTGGCCCTTCAACTAAGCTGGACTCTGCCCCAGGGCTGGGCAAAAGTGCAGGACTACCTTGGTAGGGCATAGGCAGGGACTGGCCAGGGCACAGACAGGCAGGTGGGACGCTGCCTGTTGCACATCTGGCACACTTTGTCCATGCAAAAAGGTTGAATCCAGAGGCAAAACAAAACAAAACAAAAATGAACAAAACCCCCAGTTATTTCAGATAGTCAGATCTAAACATTAATTTTCCCCTTTCTTCCTCATCTCAGCACAGCCCCATCTCCTGTGTTGAGGACCGTGCTGCAAGAAGCACGAGCATCACACAAATGTCTTCTCAATGAACAGCATCTGCCCTACTCACAACACGCAGTTGTGCAGTCAGATGTGCCTGTGTCATACAGAAACTAGGCTCAATGAAAGGGGTGTAGCTCTGTGAACCTTCATTTCAGCATTGTTTCAATACCTTCTGGGTCAAGACCTGAAAGCTTTGGTCAGTTCTGGTCCAGGCAGGATCAGGCTCACAGGAGGTTTGTCTGATCAAGAACTAAGGCAAGAATATGGGATTTGGGTTGCTGTGAGGGAGAAAATAAGCATTATCAACCTCAAAATGTTAATGTGCATGTGTCTTAATAGGGTTTTGGCTGCTGCTTCAAAGTCAGCATTCCTGAAGGATGCACCAGAGCCTCGAGCCAGGAAAGCTGTGGATACCTCACCTTTTCAGCTGCTCTGAGTCTTCTTGTCACAAAAATAAATATTTCAAATAGAGCCCAAGTTAGCAGGTTGTGCTAGGGCAGGTGATGCCCCCTGCCAGCCTGGGCACAGACCCCATCCCTCACCCCCCATCACTCCCAGGCAGCAGTGGCCCTCACATCCCCTTTCTGCCCAGGGGCAAGGACCACCTTCCCAAAAGCCAAGATTAGCAACCCCCAGGGCCATGATGTGCCCCGAAATTAAAAATACTGTTGCGTTAAAAGATGTGGGAGAGGCTTGAGCACCAACAGTAACTCTGGGCAAGTTATTAATGAGTAACTCCTACACAGGTCAGATCTTACTCAGCAAACATGGGGCTGGAGCGTAGGCTGCGCTTTCACAAGCAGTTCAGCCCAGGGAGAGTGAGAAGCAATGCTTTATTCCTTGTGGCAATGAAACAGTGAGAAGCTTTCTCTGGTGATATCATACCAGCCATGATTTCTGCAATTGCCATTTGTACTGGGAGAGCAGGGAGAGGGGGTTTATGCTGAGCTGGGCCTGTATTTAAAGGGAGCATTGCCCTGGAAAAGGTGATCAGAAGTTTAACTAAACAGAATTTAATCTTAAAAAGCCTTGCAGTGTTCAAAGCCAGTTTGCAATTACTAAACATCATTATAAGGATCTGCTTTGCTCTTCAGACCATCAGGAGAGACTCCCACCAAGTTTCTGGTGATGGATATGAGCTGGGTCTGTGAGTTGGTTTACACTGTCTGTGAACTCAGGGATTATTACATGTGAGATATTTAAATGCTGCTTGTTCATGCTGAATGTCGATGACATTACTTCACAGGAGATTTTTTTCCATGTGTATCTGTACTCTGGCCCTCAGCACCCATTTTGGTTTTCACGTCTGGGTTACAGCTTTTGTTTGCTCTCCTCCTCCAAAATTTTCTTACTGGTACTACTGTCTATTTAAAAGTAAGTACACCAGCAGATTCAGAATATTCCCTCACCTCGATACCCTTCTTTTCCTTCCTGAAAACCTCCTGCCAAAATGCTGCTTAATACATCTAAAGAACAGGAGAAAATTAACATCATCCTTTCACGTTTGAAGCCCAAATACCAACTAAAAGATTCTGCGATATTAAAAATGATGTTTACAATGTGATAACAGTGTTTTCCCAGTGTGAACAGTACTGGTAATCATAAAAGCAAACACCTTAGGCCATCTCTGTCGAGCACAGTTTACAGTACTGGTCCCAGGGGAGGTGAGCACTCCAGTGCTCGGCGGAGGAGCTCTGGTGTAACATATCCACTGACCTGCACTTGAACCTACCACTTGCTGTTTTCCTCTTATAATCTAAATCTGGAAATGTGCTGTCTGGTCAGTAGCACACAACCAAACCACCCAGCGGAATGCTCGAGATGCCAGAACAGCAGGCCTGTGCTTGCGAGCGCCCCAGAAAGCCAAGGTGCAGCCTTCCCCCCGAGCGCGGCGGAGGGGCCCGGGTGGTGCTGCAGAGGCACCTTGGTGAGGCAGGCAGGCAGCAGCTGCTGCAGAGGCACCTTGGTGAGGCAAGGCAGGCAGCAGCTGTGTGCCTTGCAGACGTGTGGGGGGCTGGCTGCCCGCCCAGCAGCTGTCCCTGCCGCCCCTCGCAGCGTCCTGCCAGGCTCAGCCCGTGCTGGAGCACCCCATGAGAGAGGTGCTGCTGCTGCTGCTCCCACCCAGCCTCCTCTGAAGGGTTTTTGTGGGGTGCAGCTGCCCCTGCTGGGCTCAGTGATGGGGACAGGCCAGGCTGCCCAGGTGCAGCGTTCGCTTCCAGGTAACTCCACTGGCTGCCACGGCCGGCTTCACAAAAAGTGACTGCAGACACCAGTTATTTTGCACATGTATTGTGTTGTATTAAAAAATACCAAGCAGTAAGCTGCAGCTTTGCAGTTTTGCCCTTTTTATTCCCCAGCCCTGAGTTTTAGTCAAATCCATCCACTTCGGTGGGCCCACACATTTGTAGCCTTTCAGCAAATCCTGCGTGTCCACCCTTGGTTGCACTAAAGACACAGACGTGTTTATGACAAGCACTTGCAAAGAACACTGTTAAGCCCTCCATAAACCTTCTTGCCTTCTGTCATGGGGCAAGAAAAATACCCTTTGTTTTTTGTTACCAAAAAAAAAATAAATTCAAAAGTCCTAATTTCCAGGTCTGCCTGGTCTCCCATCACTGGAGGGATGTTCTTGGCCATGTTTGTAGAAGATCCCCGGGTTGTGGTGTGAGGCGGCTGGGGCAGAAACATGAACCTTCAGAGCTGCACCTTCTCACTGCAATTCAGAAACTGCTGTGCAGGCCACCAAAGGCTCAAATGTCCGTGAACACCGAGGACACTGGCAGCTGGAGGGAGCCAGTTGTGTGACCTTACCTAAAATCACCTGAAATCATTCTGTGTCTTTCTGTTGACTTCAGTAATCTTTGCTTCTCTCCCCTGATGAGTAACTAGGATCCCCACAAATGAGGCAAGTGAAATGCATGCACAGACAGCCATAACATTTTCTTAAAGCCTTTACTTATGTTGAGATATTTTTAACTTTCTAGAAAAGGCTGACTCTCCAAGAGTCATTGTGGGTTGTTGGCTTCAGGGGTGTTCTCCAGTTTTGCAGCAGAATCCCCACCAGCCATTTCAATCATCCCTGTGAGAAGGGAGTATTTTTCAATGTGAAGTGGTTTCTTGAGGCTGTATATTGCACTGACACTTGAATAACACGAAGTAGACTGTTGACACTGTTTGAGATGTAATGTGTCGCTTAGAAAGTTTCTAAGCAGGATCATTCACTTCGCTCATTCTAGTGAAAAATGAGTGGATTTTTTAAAGTTATATAATGTGCAGGAAAGCACCAACCAATGTGCAAGCGAAACCTTTTATTTCCTTCCTAGGGTAACTGGGTGAGCTCTACTGAATTTTCCGTGCTGGTGATGTGCTCTGGCTGCAGAGGCAGGGCTGTGACCCTTTCAGTCATGAGGGGTGGCAGGGCTGGGCACTCAGAGATCTGGATCTTTGGGAGTATTTTGGAAGTAGGCAAAACATGAATGGAAAGTCTGGTTTTAAAAATAACATCATCTTTACAACTGCCAATACTGAAATTCCAGCTCAAAATGCAAGGATTGCCATGAAGTAAGTGGAGGTTAAGCAGATTCAAGCAAGACTTGGAAACCATAGTTCTAAACTATTCAGCAACATCTGACTACAAAGAGAACTACTGAAGGGGATTTTCCTAGGCTTGGAAGAGCAAGAGAAGATGAAAAAACAAACAAGATTTTTTTTAATCCTTGTCTGATGTGTTTTGGTTTGTTGTTGGTTTTTTTCACATTACCTTTGTGGGAACCAATTTGCCCTTTTTCTTTCCTCTCTCCCAAACTGGATAAGTAGCTTTGGGTCAGAAGCTCCATAGAGGGGCAGAAACAGGCTAGGTAGTGTGGCTAGTTGGTTAAGATTTCTGCATCAGCTGGCTGAGGTCCTTTCTCAGCTGTGAAGATGCTCTACCTTGTGTAGAAATGCCTTCTAAAAGCAAACGGAAAAGGGGAGAAGTGAGTTACACGAGGCATTTCTGTCCTCTGACCAAGCGGAGAGGAGAGGCTGGCCAAAAAGAAAACAAGTCTCAGAGCTTGGCAGATGCTTTTCTGCTCTCTTGAAACCCCCTTGGCATTTCCTGATGCACTGAAGCTATCTCAGAGCTCATCTTCAGTGACAGCACAAACACCATGTGTCTCAGAGAGCCTGACACCCGTGCACAGCTTCGTGATACTGGTGTTGCTCCACTTAGATAACAGCAAATAACAAGTACAGGTACCCACACTTCTCAGAAGGCCTTCAGAACTTAACAAGGGGGACATGGGAGCTCCTTAAGGACATTGTTCTCCTTTGAAGGAACCAACTAAGAAGCCAAAGGAGATAGGTAGATCTGCTGCTTCCAAAGAGGCTGTGAGCCGATGCTAGAAGCAAACCTAAATGATAAATTACACACTGTATGAAATTATTAAATCCTACACTATATGAAGAAGCGTATGTTAAGAAGTGTCCAGAAACAGTTGTTTTCATTACCCACAGAGGACCATCTATCTAGCAACTGATAGACTTTGGAAGTTGTTTCATCAGCATTTGCCAGACACCCACTTCTCTTATCAGACCTTCGGTCCCAGGGAGCACAGGGCCAGAAGAGCCCTCCTATGCTCACAACTTCTTGGATCACAATGAATTCTTTATATTTACAAAATCTTTATTAGTCTCTGGAGGCCCCAGATAAAGACAAAATACCATAAAAATGTCCATAGGAGGTCAGACCAAAGGTCCCACTAGCCCAATATCCTGTCTATACCACTGGCAATAGCAGATGCCTAGGGAAGAGTACAAGACTAGGGCAAGCCTATAATAAAACTACCATGATATACTCTGTCAACCTCTACTGATTTGGAGGTCAGGGACTTCCTGACCCAGATACGGTATGTTTGTGTTTGAAGGCAGAGAAGGATTTGAACCTCTATTCCAAGCACTTGAATGCTACAGGAAAAAAACAACACAACTGGTGAGAGAAATAAGGGTTAACAAAGCTGGTGGAAGCAGACCAAAAACGTATTTCCAAGCCCAAGACATTACCTCCAAGAAAACAATTAGCTTTCTGAGACCAAGGAGCATCTTTTAGCCTGAGAGGTTCCCAGCTCCTCAACATTACTGGGGCAGCACTCACCCAGACTCCTTCCTTCCAACTGATCACCCAGGAGAAAACTGGGGGGATGAAGGATTCTCAGCAACATATAGGACTGAAGCCTTCCCACTCAATAATTAAATCATATGCTAAAGGTTCTTCTCAAGGCCTTGCTGTTTGGGTAAGTGTTGCCTTCAGCATCAGACTGAAATGGCACCTCCTACCAGAATGTGGCGAGCAAGTGAATTATTTACAGGCCAGAGCACAGCTGCCCCAGGTGCAGTTAATGCAAGGAAGTAGCTTGAATGTTGAAGTCAAGGGGTTATCAAGGTGGCCTGAACACAAGCCAGATCATGGGGCAATGTCCCTGCACTACTGAGCATGACCCACTGGTGCCCCGGGGCCACGCAGCCCTAGCAAGATGGTGCCTCATCTAAACCAGCAGCATTCAGACCCGGGTCAGGAGGACACCCACCACAACAGGTCTCAGTAGCAGCAGCAACAACAAGTGTGGGCCCCTCCAACACGCAGAAGGCTGTGCAAAAATTCATCCCCTTGCAACATTTCTTCAGAGCCCCAGCGCTCACACGGAAGAACAACTGCACTTCAGACCCACTCCACTTTTCTCTGTCAGCCACCACATCCCCTATTGAAATCATTTCCTGTTTTATTTTTCAGATCACTGCTGTCATAAGCTGTTGCTGGTGTGGGGGAAGGGTTGGGAAGGTGGTGTCTGCCTGGCAAGCACAATAGCCAGCTGGACAAGGGGTCAGCTCAATGGCTGCTCAGCGAGATGGAGCAGTGGTGGAAGGAACCCCACTTCAGAGCATCTCTCCTAGAAAACTGAGGAAAACAGGCTTGATAAGACACAGGGAAACAGCCTCTTTTTTTTCTACAGAGCTGATGTTTCAAATCCTGGTGGTGCAAGGAAAAAAAAAATCTGTGAGGAACAAGGATACATGTTTGAGGTTGAGTCCCTGTAATTGGAACAGAGATACAAGATACAAATCCAAATTCTAGCAGCAGGAACCCCAGACAACAGCCATGCCCTCTCCTTACAGTAGGCATAGCAGAAAAAGTCAAAAACAAAAGGGAACTGCAAACTGAAAATGGTGCTAAATGACACTGTTAAGCTGCAACAGCTGCGTTACTGCCAGTGTGACCTTTGCCTCTGTGTCCCAGGTTCACATTCAATTTACACTGGGATAAGTCTGTTGAGCCCTCATACCCTCCCATGTTTGTTTGGGTTTTTTTTTAATTTCCCTTAAAATATATGAAGCAAGTGGCACAGTCTGAGCGAGGTGAGGGTCAGATTGGAAGGCAGAACTAAAATTAGTAACAACCCAGCTGCTGGAAATTATCTCGCAGACTCTGGAACAAACTGCTCAGTTTCACTAGGGGCCACTGTGCAGCACAGGATCAGCCCTTTCCACAGGGCGGGTGAGAAGGGCCAGTGTCACATCATGGGCACCACTTGAGGCTTTTTTTAACGTTTTGGTGCAACAAATTGGTTTCCAAAAAGCCAAATCTTTTTCCTCAAATAACTTTTTAAGAAAAAAAAAAAAAAAAGTCACCAGCAATCCCTTTCCAGAGCCAGGATAACTGCAGAATTTAGAGCTTTTTTTTAATGCCAGAACTCATGCAATTTTCATGGCTGTGAATCAGAACATCTTCATTCTTGTGGCGTGTTTTTCACTTTTATGAACACTAATTTCACTACATTTTTAGAGTGGTGACTTTAGCCACAGCGTGGCTGCTGCGAAGTTCCCACGGCTACCAGTAGGACTTTTATGTGGGAAATCTGTGGGCAGCAGGGAGCCTCCCTGTTTGTATCAATATGAACTTCCCAAGCACATCAGACTGACATTTTCTCAGCCCGAGAGTCGGAGCACACATGCTCTCACTTAGAGCTCTCTTTTCCTCAGCTGAAGGACATGTGTGATCATTTTAGTTTCGGCAGTTTTCTAGTAGGCTTTTTGCACACACAGAAATCCTGTGATGAGCACAGGAGAGATTATTTTCTCTTTGGCCAGTAGAAGCCCAGTCCTACAAGCTGCTGAGTGCCGGTCGTAAGGCACCAAGGGGCTCAAGCAAACAGCAGGAGATGGACAGAGCATCCTTCCAGCCTGCCAGAGACCCTGAGCGCTGCAGAGGCAGCCATACTCCCTCCTCACCATCAGAGATCAGGCTGCTGGGGCTGGCAGGTCACTGTCGGCACAGCCGGCCCACAAGAGATTCCCAGCCTTTCACTCAGTGGCTACGCATTCCAGAGATGACCAGACACATAAACACATCCCCTCTACTTGCATACTGGAGCACTTTCTGCAGCTGGGCAGTCAGTCGAAGAGCACATTAAAAGCACATATATTGTCTCCCCCAGTTGAAAAGAAAAAAAAAGTTGTGTTTTTTTTTTTCATTCTCAGAACATAAAAATGCAGTGGGAGGGAAATGGGTGAGTTGTATGGCTTCAGCTTTATGAGAGGTAAAATATTGCCAGGAAAAAATCAGATGTGGTGGGACACTGTGTTTAGTCAACGTTTAGAGAAGACCACGCAACCCTCAAACACGACAGGATCAAGCTCAGTGATCATATCTCACTATCGCTTCCTATTTGCAGAGCTGCAACCACAGTAATTGTGGAAAGGTTTAAAGTCCATAATCACTAGTGATGGGCATCCATTCTCAGGAATGTGAGGCCCTGGGAAGCAGGGAAGCAGAAACCCTCAATCAACTGCTTATCACTTCAGTTAAAAAGGCTGAATTTTTCATCAGTGAGAGGTGCTCCAGCTTTGCACAAAGCTGAAGCCAAAAGAAATTTCCAAGCCCTGATCCTTCAAAATGCTCACAGCTCCCTGTTTTCAATTCCAAGTGTCCAACTTCTTTATGAACCCATTCTTTGGTGGCCACTGCAACTTCCACTCCTTATACCTGGCTGTAGGTGAAGTCCACGTTACACTGTTCTGAGTATATTCTTCAACCTCACATGTCTCACATGAAGACACGAACATTGGGAGATACACTTCTCTTCAGCTACCAGCAAGAATGTCAACATGTAATTTAAAAGGCTTGAAGTGGAAAAGAAAATAAAAAGCTGAAGGTATTTTTACTGTTGTTGCAGCTTTAGGGCTTTACTTTAGGGCAGCAAGTGTGGTGAGGTTTGTGGAAAGAGGTAATATCTTTCCTGAGACAGATATATTTGGTGGGAAAACAAAATAATCTTCCTCCAGCTGAAAACTATCACCTCTCTCTACAAACCTGGGTGGTATCTGAACATTTCAGCATTTAGTAGCCCTGCTAGGCTCTAAAGTTCTCCAATTTTGACTGCTGAAACCTGGGAATTGCTTGCCCAAGTAGGTTGAGAGCCCAGCAGCGTGACAGTCGTGCTCACCATAGGCTTGCAACAGAAAAGGGAGCATGTTCTCAGCTGCTGTGCGAAGCGTGGGGCTGTGCAGGCACTCATGATCAGAGGGAGCCCTGGGCACATCGAACATCCGTGACCTGGGGCAGCAGTGGGGAGAGGTGCAACCTCCCCAGCCACTTGCTAAATGGGGACTTCAGAGCTGCTACATCTTGGTAGTCCTTTATTTAAAAGGCCCAGGTCAATGAGATTATTTTTTGAGGAGCAGAAGCATTGGAGAGTATATACAGCAGAACTCAGAAGCTGTGAGGTGCACCAGAAAGATGTATGACAGAAGGCTTGTGTACTTCTGTGACATAAGCACAATTTTGTACTGATGCATTGTCCTGATGCAGAAGACACATTGAGCCATCTGCACTCTCCCTTATTCTCACTACTCAGACACTGAGCCCCTCCTTATGCAGGCCATAGGATCCAAAGCCACCCCAGCATCTCCTGCCCACAGCATCTTCCACTCTGGCATCTTCCAGGCTCCTTCCCTCTGGGGGGATGGGAGCCCCCTAGAATTGGCTGTTGGAGAGAGGAGGTCTAATTATCTCAGATAATGAGACTGGCAGCACTTCAAGGCCTGTTTCAAACACCTTTCAGTGTAAGTCACAAAGAGAAACATGTAGAGTCACGACAGCTGGGGCAAAATACCCACTGAAAATCCTCACCAATGGCTTATGTAACCTCTAGTGCAAGAGTACAAAAAAGATCTCTCTGCTGTCTATAATTCAGCCCTGTTTTGTAAGGCACTTTAAGTGTCTGTATGGGCACATCTGTCTTTTCCTTTGAAAAGCCACTGAACTCCTTGGCCAAAGGAGCCAAATGTAAAAAAAACAACCTCAAAGTTACCAGAATTTCTAAAGGCCATATGGAAATAACTGGCCAGATAGAAAAGAGAAGACCTATACACAATCTCTACAAGCAATCAGACTGAAAGCAGGGCTGTTGTATGAACCTGCCTATTATTATGTTCCCCAAGACACACTACAGAGACAAGGAGCTGTAACACTTCAATAGAGAGAACGGCTTCAACAGCAGTTTGTGCTCACCCATTATACAAATCCCCTGGGCTTCAGCAGTCCTGATGATCAATCAATTCCTTACTGACATTAAGAGCATGTTCATTTTCAGGGTACAGGGCTGGAGGTGGGGTTTTGCTGGGGAGCTCAGCGCTTCACCCCACTGAGTGAGTGGTCACCTAACCCGCTCTTTGCTGACTCCTCAGACTCCAATGACATAAATCCCACCAGCAGGTAGGAGGAACGTGTGGAGGTGACCCAAGTTTTGGGCTGGTGAGAGGAGCTAAAAAATTAGAAATGTGCAGGAAAAATAAAAGAAGCAGCAAAAACAGAGAAGAAGATAAGATGGAGAGATGCAGGAGGTCGGTACTTTGGTCGCACTCTGCAAACTTGTCAAGAAATATCTGGTGTTGAGTTGGATGAAGGGAAAGTGGGTGGCTCTAGAGACAGTAAAAACGAGATTAACTCACCTACAAAATTCTCAGTCATCCTTCTCTTGTAACCACTGCCAGGAAGTATGAATAACCAATCTAAATTTGAATAGAAAAAAAAAAAAAAAAAAAAAAAGCTACACTGTGTGAGTAGTCCACAAAGAAACTATGAATTTGCTCTTTTAATAATTAAAAATTACCCAGCAAGTTTTCCAGAGCAATCATCTCTTGTTCATGGAAGAAAAAACTATCTTCACTGCCCATGTATGCAGAGTGTTCTGCATTATCTGCCCAGATAATTGTATTATTTTGCCCATTTGGATGAAACTACAGTTTGTGAGAGTGACAAAGTAATTCCCCAAGTGCCAATTTTTTTTCTGCTTAAAAAATACCATGTAAAATTATTCCATTCATAGAAGAATTGAAACGTTTTAACTACCTACTTGCTCATATTTTGTAAATTATGGAAGAAAAAAAAAGTCCATTGCCACTGCCAGCATGAGACAAATGTTTTGCTGCATATGACCAGGGCTGACAAAATTTCCCCCCCAAGCCCATTTGAGTTCAGTTTGGGACATGCCTTACAGACTTTTGTTTTTACTTTTTGCTGTAATACTCCCACAGCTCAGCCAGCGCTGTGTGTGCTTTGACCTTCAAAACCAGATTTCTAGATATTTGCACCCTTGGATATTTTTAATATGTTTACTTCACTGAACATGAGAAATATCATTAATATCTGCGCCTCGAGAGCTCTCCACCAGATAGTGTCTGAAACGTAGCTCTCCAGGAGCTATTTGGAGAAAGACTTCACCACTTTTAATCCCTTGCAGCACAACTTAATCATGCAAGTCAGTGAGAGCAAATGCTATTCAAAATGAGTAAAGGTGGCAGGAGTAAGTTTGCAGGCAAAACCCCCTGTGAGTCAAACTATCCCCCAGCTACCACATTAAATTGTGCTGATAGAGGTGAGATTGCACAAATGCCATGAAGAGGGTTTCGGTTCATTAACATCTGAGAGAGTTTTTCTCAGGCATGAGTGTGGTCCTGAATCCAAAGTCCATTAAAGCCTTTCAGTCACTCCGGATCTGGCTTTAAGAAAGAAGGGCGGGTGCTGGTGTTGAGTTTGACTCCATGTATTGAAGCAACCCAAGTCATTGAATTGTTGTTGCTGCTGTGATGGAAACAAAGAAGGAAGCAGAGCTGCAGGGACTTCTGAGAAATGTAGCAAACCAGTTGGCCGGGCAGGAATTACACAACCTATCAAGCAATATGGAAGGAGACTGGTTCCTAGAGATATGCCATAAAGAGCCATTTTGCACTTCCAGCATCTTTCAGTGCTCCAGTAATCAGGCCCATACATAAGGACTGTGCTATCAGACAAGAAAAAAATGTATCCTTTAGCCATGTCCACAAACTAAACGCATAATTTGAGTTTAAAATGTGCATTTTTTGTTGCTGTATCACTATATACAAGAGCTCTTGACCAAAAATTAATAATGTATTTCTTACAGTGCCTGAATCCTGAACCTCAACAAGTCTAGTTTCATATCAAAATCAGTAGCCTTCACCTTTTAGCAGAGAGAGAAAAGGGAAATTAGCACTCTTTTTTTCATGTTTCAGAACAAAAGTAGGAGCTTTGAAGTTCTGCATTTGTGAAAGAAACTGTCATGGCCTGTTAAAACAAGCTTTTGGTACTGAAAAGGTTAACTAATTTGGTTTCCCCGATAAGTTTATCTATGATCAGAACTGAGTCATACAGAAAATACTCCTACAAGATTTGACCTTTTACTTGTATCCCACACTGAGATAATATTATACTTAAAATGGATATCAATAAGAACTTTGTTTTTAAAAGTATATTTAAAATAAATTACTTTTAAATAACAGAAACTGTTTTCAATTAGCCTTGTTAAAGGAAATCAACTAGAAAGTTATGTATGCTTTTTTATTTTCTTTATATAAATTATACCCAGGAGTCCTATGATAGCAGCACTGTATAAACTATGCACTACCTTTATGTTTATTTCTTATCAAAATAAACTTAACAAATTAGATTTGTTTTTACAGCACTTTATATCCAATAATGACAATGTTGTATTGGTCCCAGGATAAAAACAATGAAAGTAGCAGCTGAATGGTATTTTTATTAAGAGTTAACAAAAATGCCTTGTGCAAACAGAGTACATAAAGAAAATTAATTCCATAATTCCTCATGATGAAGGCGTCCTTCTCTTTTTTTCTTTTTTTCTCACAACATCAATCTCATTTGGAAAGATCATTTTGAGGGGAAAACTTTCAGTTTTAGCATGACTTACTCAGCAGAACGATATGGCTGAACTTAAACATTGCTGACTGCTAGGATTTAATATTAGGACCTGGCAAATGTTTTGATAACTTAATACTTCTTTAAAGAAAACTTGTTTGTTACTGAAGATTTTAGGAGCCCAGAAGAAATATAATCTAAAAAATAACAGAGCTAAAAATCCAAAGAACTGGTTCTTCATTTTCCCATTTTTTCCATTTCCTGTACCTCGAAGTGGTTCCTCCATGCTAGAATTTTAGACGCCTTTTTAGTGGTGGCAAATTCAAATATCTCTGAGACATTCACCGGACAACACAGCAAGAGTCCATGTTTTCCTGCAGCACTGGAAAAATGGCAGGACTGACAGTCTGGGGTTTGTTACTAAAAATGAGTCCTCATACCCAAAAAAAAATAAAAAATAAAAAAAATAAAACATTGTTTAGAACATGTGGTTTGCTGTTATTAAGTTAACAGTGGAAAATCTCATTACTTTTAAAGTTAATTTTATTTTGTGGTGGGATTGTTCTCTAGGCTGAAGCTGATTTTCTCTTAAGCAGTGCCCTTTCTCCTACCTTACAGTCTCTGTTCAGCAAGTCACTCTTTGCACAGCTTGGCTAGATGCTTGTTTTAAGTCAAAGTGCTGAATTAAAAGGAAAAAAGAAACAGTAAGAAATAACTTTTTTTGTTTCGCCACACATGCCTCTGGGGCTGCCAGCAGGCAGTCATATGCCATCTTCACCAGCTCTTCCACTGACTAGAGAAGATTTCCAATAAAGATCCTGGGTTAAAGGTGCTCTTCAAGCAGTGCTAAGAATGTTTCTTCCTCTAATAAAAGATTAGATGCTGCCAAGTGCTCTGATGGAGTAAATTAGAGGCTGGACAAATTCTGATGCCAGCACCCTGCAGGAAGCACTGTGGAGATGCAGAGGTGTAAGAAAGGTGTAACATGGCTTGATGGACCAAGAGCTCTGAAAACCAAAGTGGTCAGAGAAGAAAATAGAAGACTGTAAACGTAAACATTTCTAGTTCAGGTTTATTTTCAAATTTTGGAAGCATCTAATCTGACTTCTGACTTTTCATTGAGGATATAATGATATACAATAACAGAGAACCAAATCTGCAATTTGAGGGGAAAATAACCCCAAGGCAAAAACCTTGCTCACAGCTTGTATGCACGCTATATATGCATATATATATCCTACTTACAAGTTACTGTGACTCAATCTGAAACTCTCATGGTTTAAAATACCAAGTGACATTCAGAGACACGTAGTATTTGCGTTCCACCAACAGCCCAATGCTTTTTTTCAGTAACATATGCTCACACCATCTAAAAATCTCTCTTGTGCAGAGGTGAGCCCTTATGTTGTAAATTCCACTCACAACAATCCTCAAGTAACTCAGTCTGTGAGCTGTATTTCAGGGTACTCTTAAACCTTCAAACTCAGCCATTCACCTTGCACTCTGAACTTTTCTAGGTGTTGGTTTACCATGGAAGTCTGACATATGAATAAGCAAAATATATGCACACAAGATCACTGATTATCTGATACTGTTTTATTTTTATTTCTGAACATCATTCACATTCTGAACATCAGAAGAAAATTGCCAAAGTCTGGTATTTACATCTAGAAGCTGACTCACCCCACTGCTGTTGAGGTTTTGCTTCTCCATCAGTCATAATTTTGGAAGCTCAGGAATTCAGTCCTTCGGTATTTTGGGGGAAAGAAAATGGATCAGGTACCCAGCAAACAAAGGAGCCTTGACCAGGGAAGCTGTGGATGCCTCCTCCCTGGAAGTGTTCAAGGCCAGGTTGGATGAGGCTCTGAGTAACCTGGTCTAGTGGGAGGTGCCCCTCCCCATGGCAGGGCTTTTGGATCTAGATGATCTTTAAGGTCCCTTCTAACCCAAACCATTCTATGACCAGACTGACTTCATACACACACAGCAAAGCTCTGTTAAAAGCTCTTTCTCGGTGCATTTCATAGGTTTGTTTCACACCAGTTGCACTGAAATTTTTGAAAAAAGTGAAAACAGAGCAGAGGATTGTTCATTGCTTCACCCTACATAAGAGTACCTTGGGAGGAGGGGTCTGATCTTCAAAAAGGCATGTGCACCTGCAGCTCCTGTCCCAGCTAGGAAGAGCAGCAGGTGCTCTGAAATACCAGGCTTTGAACTTAAAAAACGTCAATCCTTGGATGACCTCCCAGAGGTGAAGTAAGTGACTCTTGCCATTTTGAGACTGGGTGCCATTTAAAGCATTATTAGAGACTTAGGAAACAAGTTCAAAACTGGATACAACTATTAAAAAAAACACATACAGCCTTGTTTTACAGATGAACAAAGCTAAGTGTAACTGGTTTGGGACTGAGAAAATGTTGCCTCTTGGCAGGAGACTAAAGTACCAGCTGAGACAGAGAGCGCGACAGCGAGAGACCTCGCTCTGACAGAGGGTGATGCTTTACAGCTGCAGCCTTCATCTGTGCCACGGGGTAGTGAAACCACCACATTTTTGACAGCTCACAAGAGCAGTTGAAAAGTGAACTTGCAAAAAGGGAATTATTTCAAGAGCTGAGTGAAACTAGCTTGTTCAGTGTGCAGGGTTTTCATGTTAACTTTCTCATGTTTTGCTTCGTACAGTTCTATACCCCAAGAGTTTTGGTTTGAGTTTTAGCTTCAAACAAAGCAAAACTGATTGTAAACCACTGTATTTTGACTTTTCAGGTTGAAACTATAGCTCAACCAGAGAGTTTCAAAAGCCAAAGTGCAGAGTACTGGCAGCCTTGGGTTTTGCTCAGCCTGTTTTCAAGCTGTCAGGCTGAGGGTCAGAGACAAGCTTTCCCTAAAAGAAGTGATGTTGAGACCTGGCTTTTCTGTGCAGTCCCATGTCTGCATGAAATTACTCAAAGCTACCCAATTTTATGTAGTTTCTGCCAGGAATAATAACTGAAGGCATCCCAGCGTTGTCAGATTCAACTAATACTAAATTGTGGCAAACCAGTATTTGTTACTTTTAATAAATTTGTTTCTAGCTAGGTCCAATAAAATGTATATAAAGGTTTGCTTAAACAGAAATCCAGATATACAGATAGCACTATTTACTGCTGAATTAATGCTTACCTTTATCTGAATGGACATGGCTTGTCAGAAGCAGCATGGTAGTGTCCAGAAACACCTTTCTGAATGAAGCCTTGGAGAAACACCTACTTAAACATACTTTTATCCTTTATTTTATCCACCTTCCACATTTATTTTCTAAGCAGCCCTTCAGTCCAATGGTTAACACATTGGATTATCATTCTTACCAGCCACAAAAAATCATTTCTACCTAATTTACAGCAGCATCTATTACCATATTTCCATAGTCATCATTTAACTTTCCACTATATGAATAACCAAAACCAATTTTACTTAGCAAGCAACCTAAACCCTTCAACTTTACAAAAATATTGTGTGCTTATTTCTCTTTCTAACCATCAAAGAAGTTCACTACGATGACTCTGGGTATTAGCATTTTTCCTGTGTGATTCACTTACCCCAAGCAAACCCTCTAGACCTACATTTTTCATTTTTTAATTTCTGCTTAACCAATAGGATCAATAGGTCCCCTTCTCCGTGGGTGGTGATAATGTCAATACACCATTGCCCAAATAACCTTTCTCTATAGGGAAATGATAACATTTAATTCCTTAAATTTAAACCACATGTATTTTGGTCTCATAACTGCACTGTGGATTAACTGCCTTTTGTTATTAATTTGTATCACTAAAAATTTTAATGAAGCCAGTTATTTAAATTGGAAACGTTAAGTGCAGTAGACATCTAAAATCCGTATATTAGTTTTAATACACCAAAATATTTAAATAGTAACTAAATATTTTCCCATTGTAAGCACTTTTTTGGAATTAATAACGACACAGCTCTGTGTATGTTCAGTGTAAAGCTGCGTCTCAGAAGAGCTGGGTTATTTAGTCCATTTCAGGGAATATAAGCAATGTCTTTTGAATGGTTTGTATCTCTTACCTTCATCTTACCCAGAAACAAAAAGTGTCATTAAAGTGCTGCCTACATGAGACCTTCACCAAGAAGAGCAAATTCCATGTGGGCTGACCACATCCAGTTTTCCTCTTGGTACTCTCTGGAAGAGGCACTGCCACTCTATACATTCTTTGTACATTTCTATAAACAAATATACAGCTGCCAGTGGAGTAAAAATATTGGTATTTGGGATAAATACTCAGGGACTTCTTGTTCAAACAACATGAACCACAGTTGGGATAAAGTGTAATGGTTTCCCCAAAACTAAATTGTTCCTCAGTAAAATTTAACACAACTGCAAATATTAAAAACAAACAGACAGATGAGCTCTAAAACTACAAGCATATTAAAAACCTGGGAAGGTGGAAAGACTGCATCAAAATTTTAAAGTGTTTTCTGTCAACTATAGAAATGAAAGTTTACTTATGTTTACACATATGATTTAGATAATATTTACATAGTTCTATACTTGTCATTTTAATTATACATTTCACATTTCATCATACAGATGTGTTATTTAATACACATGAAACTGCAAACCTTTACATTACAGGTAAGGGTTTAGATACAAACACAAAGTCTTCAGAACAGTATTTTTTAAAATATGTACTTTCTCCCAGGTACAATTTTTTTTTTAATCAGTTCTGTAACCAATTCCATCAACAAACTGTTTCATTACCCACAATACACTTCAGTCTCCTGAGCTGGGAAATGGCTTTTCCCAGGCTGGCTGGGGAAGCTTACTGGGGCTGGTAACTTATATAAAAATAACAGTCATCTGAGATGGTTCCAGTAACTCAGGAGATACACAGTGGGCTTGGTCACAGATTTCAACAAGCAAAGGGTGCTTAGGTTGTAGGTCTCCAAGGCTTCCCATAATGCACATTCTTTCCCATTTTACAATCTTTCAATTAATTCCCGATCCATAAACTTTTATCACATGCCCCGGTATTTGCTAAAAACATTAAAAATGCCATTATACCCTTCTTAAGGGACAAACTGTTCCCAGTTCTCTGTAGGAGACTTCCTGCACCTTCATTCAGGCTGATTCCCAGTGATCAGTAAAAGGAAAGACACCCAGAGAGTGTGTTTCTTGTTTCAAACAAGCACCACAGCTTATCATCCTGAAAAAGACTGATAAAGACTTTAAGAAAAAAAAAAAGTATGTGAAAACAGTTCTTCTGATTAATTCACAAATTAAAAAATTAATATTGAGCACTACTAAGTGTGATTTTATGATTGCTTTGTAAGTGACCCCACATCAAGCCTTTTCCTCTGACAATTTCATTTTTTAAACTTCTGCAAAAGTGGTCCAAAATCCTATCAATCACAGCACTAGTGACTGATTAAAAAAAACCTCATGGGACTCCAAGCAACCTGATCTAGTGGGAGGTGTCCCTGCCCAAGCAGGGGATTTGGAACAAGATGACCTTTAGGGTCCCTTCCAACTCAAACCATTCTATGGTTCTATAGAATTGTAATTAACACCTAGGGTACATTTTATCCAGAATTAGCTACCTTCCAATAGCTTTAATTTTATTTTGAGTTACATTCTTACCTGCATAAAATACCTTTTTTTAATACAGTATATCACAAAATCACCGAATCACAGAATCTTAGGGGTTGGAAGGGACCTTGAAAGATCATCTAGTCCAACCCCCCTGCCAGAGCAGGGTCACCCAGAGCACGTCACACAGGAACACATCCAGGTGGGTTTTGAATGTCTCCAGTGAAGGAGACTCCACAACCTCTCTGGGCAGCCTGTTCCAGGGCTCTGTCACTCTCACAGTAAAGAAGCTTTTTCTGATGTTCACATGGAATCTCCTATGCTCCAGTTTGCATCCATTGCCCCTTGTCCTATCACTGGACACCACTGAGAATACCCTGGCTCTGTCCCCCTGACACTCACCCCTTACATATTTTTAAACATTGATGAGGTCACCCCTCAGTCTCCTCCAAGCTAAAGAGACCCAGCTCCCTCAGCCTTTCCTCATAAGGGACTCCACTCCCTTCATCATCTTTGTAGCTCTGCGCTGGACTCTTTCAAGCAGTTCCCTGTCCTTCCTGAACTGAGGGGCCCAGAACTGGACACAATATTCCAGATGCGGCCTCACCGATGCAGAATAGAGGGGGAGGAGAACCTCTCTTGACCTACTAACCACACCCTTTCTAATGCACCCCAGGATGTCATTGGCCTTCTTGGCCACAAGGGCACATTGCTGGCTCATATAATATACAATTAATTCTTCTTGTTATAAAAGAACAATTCAGTAACCCTCAATTTCACATTGTATAATTGATACATAACCCTTCTAACTAACAAAAAAACCCCAAAGAAATAAGTTTGTCTAAATATCATACTTTACGGTTAAAAAAAACTGTTGTAGATCATCACTGTTTATTACCTACATCCTATAAAAATAAATTGCTTAAAGAACTAGTCACATTCACAATACTTTTGTATTTTCTAACATCAAATTTTATAACAACACCACATTTTTAAATTTAAATACTAAAATAGTCAGAAAACACTGATACAGGCTTCACACAAACACAAGACTACAGCTTTTAGCTCCTGTAGAGTGAAGTTTTAAATTCTAAATTTATATACTATTTTTTCTCATTCAACAACCAAGTGCTTGATACTGCTCATGAGGAAAGTGTTGTGACATTCATAGTTAAATAATTACTTGAAAAAATACAGCTGCCTACAGTACAATTATTTTACTTGTATCACTTCCTCATAATTAAAAATTCTGAAAATCTAAAATTAATTTCCATTTTAATATGCTCCTCCCAGCCAAGCCTTGGATCTTGTTCTCATATTTTTCCTCAAGTAAATTTCCTTTGATTGCAGGAAGAGTTTTTGTGGAGCATCATATCATAATAGTAAATAGTCCTTTGTAGAAGCACATCTAGAAATGGCTGAGAAGCTATTTAAGGTTAAAACACACTACTGACATGAGGGCTCAGAGTGGCCCTGGATAAATTTAGACTGAAATATAGAAAAAATATTTATAAACATCAGGGCTGTGATGGGTTGGAACAAACTTCCAGTAGGATATAGGGTAGGTAAGGCCCCTTCTGCATGGATTTTATGGCAAGTTTCTTGTAACAGCCAGAAGATTAGATTGAGTAGATCTGGAGCCCTCAGCAACGAATCAGCAGGGTCTTGGTTCTTTATAATTCTTACTGCGATTATGAGAAATCAAAAAGAATCCCTTCATCTTAAAGGAGGCTGCAGCAGCCAATCCCCAGATGAGCACTTAAAGGAAAACATAAATATTGCAATAGATTTTGAAATGATTATATGATTATTTTCTGCTTGAGGCTAAGTTATGGAGCAGAAAGTGAAGCACTACTTTTGGTTATTTCAAGCTAAATACCAAGAATTCCTACTGATTTCAGTTGTTTCAATAAGATTACTTCAAGTTTACATTGAAGTAAATGAGATCTGAATTCAATACCTTAAATCTATGTTTCCTTCAGGGGAACCACAGCTAAAATGCCATTGTAAAGACTGATGAGTATCATTGCTTTTATAGTCATGGGAGGTGAGTAAGCAGTGATGAAGATGCCACAGAAAACAGCAAAAAGCAGACGACAGCTTTAACTAGACTTTGGCTTGCCTTAACAGTCATCTGCCCCTTGTTGGTTATATGTCAGGATTACATGGTACACAAAGATTATTAAAAAATACAGACCAGCCAACTTCCTCTTGGTTTTAATTTGGAGTAAACTATCCTTCAAAAGCTATATTTTAAGCAAACATATTTTTTTCTTTTTTGTCACAGCCAACTTCTCCAGTTCAGGTATTTACAATATTTTCCTTTTTCCAGAATGACACCTGCTGGTGGGAGAAACATGGATGAATTACAGATATTTTATAGGTTTGACTGAAGCTAACCTGACGTGTTCTCTGAGCATGCTCATCACCTGAGCCCAGGCAAACTACTGAAAATACAGATATGGAAACTGTAGAGGTGCTATAAGTAGTATGTTGTAGCAATAATAGAGTTTTCCAATCTGATTTCCTATTTGGTCTTCATAAATTACCAAGCTATCTGCTACTAAGGTAATGCTTCAATGGTGTCCCAGTGTTGGACACAGGCACTATTTTGGGAAGCCCCCAGCATTAACATGTCAGATTGATTTGAAAGCCAGAAGGAAACCTTCCCTATCCTATGCAAAAAGCTACAGCACTGCTTCAAACCCTCAAGTGCAAGTAAAACCAGCTGCTAATGCAACTATTGGTGCTTAAGACCCCAAAAGATTAGCATCTCAAAGAGAAGTATTGTGCACACACCCCTGACCCAGTACAGAAGGACACAGGTAGGAGAGACAGAAAGCAAGTTGTATCTCTGCCAAAACTGTGACAAATACTCCTAATACATCAGGCAGCATGAGGCTCTGCAACGGGCTTCTATATTCACAGTACCCCTGTTGCTCGGTGTAAACTCTCCTGCAGCTAAACTGGAGCCAGACTTGAGCTTCTGATGCTTCCAACACTTTTACAGCAATATTTCCAAAAGTGATTTCCAATGCTAAGACCATGCTCATTAGAAATATGTGACTTTATTTCCTTTTTCTGAAATGCCAACTATTCACCGTATTCTATAAAGGCAAGCTGAAGCATAGGAGCTCAGGATCCTTAAGAAAACCCTGAAGTTCGACTCTAAAATGCCAAGAAATATGAATTATTGAAACTACTCTGGGATATATTTGGACTTCAACTTGTGGTACTTTAAATAAAGCAGATTTTGAGAACTGTGTGTTTTAAACATGACTTACGAAGAAATATTTGTGGAAAAAAATTACCAGTTACAAAGAAAACATTATTAGAAATTCAATTCAGAATTTAAATCCAAAGAATTATTTTCAATTATTTACAAGAGCATAGAGAAACACACATTCAAATGTGCTCCTCGGGTAAATTATTAATATATAGGCATTGCTAAGGTATACTTCATTGTAACATCAGAATGCAAACTTTCTTGTTGATTACAGTATTAGAGGGCATGAAGCTGCAATTTAGGAGACTTGGTTCCTGTTCCTGGATTTGTCACTGGCATCCATTATGGCTTTGAGCAGATAACTTCACAATTCAGTTCCTTCAGTTCTCCCATCTGTGAAAAGAAGGGAACATTCTTTTATTATTATAGTTAAATGACTGATTTCTAAGGATTGTTTCTATTTTGATAAATGCAAACACATGAAAAGGGAGTACATTGCTGTAAACTCACTGGTAAATATAAGACACATGAGACTCACAGATAGTTTAGAACTGGAGAGTTTCTTTAAACATATTTCTTGCAGAGTTGATCAGTCCTACCTGTGGTTGTGTACACTTCTGTTTATAGGGTACTTGTTTGTGACTTGATTGTGACAATCAAAAGCTAGAACCTTATAATAACTTTGGTTTATCTTCCATAACATCCCTAACAAAGCAACAACTTCACAAAGAGCCCAACTGCATTTCACTGCCTTCAGAGTAGGACATCAGCACAGTGTAAGCACTTGCCTGAGAACAGCAGCAGGCTGGAAGCAGAAAGACTGATATAATCCCCCAAACCTGTCATAGCCTGGCCATCCCCACAAGTTTTGAGCTAGCTGAAAAGCAGAGAGGAAATTGCATTAAAATGCTTGTCCAAATATGTTCCTGCTTTTTACTGCTGAGGAGTCTGAGGACCTTTACAGAAATAGGTTTTCTAGCTGCTCCCACTTAGCTCACAGAGTTTCTCCTTGAGCACAGTATCAAAAATTGACCATGACCATCTCAGTTCTGTGCTAGAATCCAGCAAAAAGACACTTCTCATCCAAAAGCGATAGCACTGCTTTTCTTGTCAGATTAGAGGTCAGCTGGAGTTTTAAACTCAAGTTACTGTTACTCTGCACAAGGATGAGAGCTCTGAATTGGGCCAAATATTTCTGCTCTCAGCTCCACTTATTGATCTCATATGACATGGAATAACCTTTGTATTTGGAATACTTTCATGCCCTATTATTTTTATTTCACCTAGGACATTCTTCACTTCAGCCCTTAAGCCCTTAAGCCTTGCTCAACAAATTGTGAGACATGAGTAACTGCCATAGACCCATCCCACTCCATCCAAAGCAGCTAGTAGGAAACTGATTTACATCTGAGCACTGTAGCTACAATGTTTTTTAAGAGCTCTCATCTGGTAATGTGTTACCAGCCCTATTTCCCATAGAAATCCTCCCATTCCTACTCCCACCAAACAGCCTGTGATGAGTACCAGCTCATCCAAACTCCCTTAGCTGCTAAACACTACCATGCCCAAAAGGTTCCTCCTCGATCACTTTCTGTCCTCAGGGACAGCCAGGGGCTCTGCAGAAGTGATTTCTACCATCAAAGTTAAGCATTACTTGAAACTAAACCACACAGAACAAGAAATAACCCTACATCATGCCATTGTTTCATTTTCTCACTAGTTTTGCTTGTGTAGCTTTTCCTCTGCCTGATGGATGTGCTCTTCTTTTTTCTGTAACCAGCTTCCTCCAGCTTTGGTTGAGTCTGTACGTCAAAAGAGTACGTTCCTCCCCTCAGAAAACATCCTTGCCTTTCTCTCTTTTGTCCCAAAATTTCTTTCTTTGTCTTACCCACATGATTTCTGCATTTGAAAGAGACTATATCATCATGTACATGTTTGTTGCCTCTCTCTCTGCTCAGCTTTGCAGCTGGGGAAGTGTGCTCATTTCTTCGGAGGGCTGAAGGATGGCAAGTGCTGGAAGTTTCTGGTGTGCAAGGGAAGCACACGCAGGAGCAACACAGGGAAGTGAAATGCTGTGTAGGAAACCCAAGCTCCAGCAACCCAAACCAAGACGTCTGTCTGTACTTCTGCCTGCTGGACACATCTGAACTCAGCCATGGGTACATGCTACCCTCTCTCTGCTTGAGGAAAGGTCACCATGCTCTTTCCTGGGCAGACAGTCTCCCTGCCCAGACCATGGGGCAGCAGAGGAGCTATATAGCACTCCTTCCTTCCCTTTAGGAATGGTGAGTGCTATACAGGAGATTGAGCCCCAAACACAATACAGATCCAGAACCACAGCACCTTCCCTGCACAGAGGAAGTAAGAAGGTTCCTGAGTGTTGCCTATTTTTGTATTTCTACTTTTTGCTTTGTCTTTCTTTCCCATCTTCACTGTTCCCCTTTCTCTAAGTTGTCATTTTACAATCCTACTCTGGACATCACATAATAGTTATGGTTTTCTATCTAAAAACATATACTTCCAGCCAAAATGTCATATATTTTAAACTCTAGTAAGAGCAAAACAAGAGGGAATCCACATGGTTTGTGCCTTCTGTGTCTGCTCAGAACTGCTGAGCACTGCAGAGTGCTCAGGATGTAATGTCAGTCTATGGGGAAAAAAACAACAAACCATAACTACTTGACCCAAACTAGCAGGTAAACTTTATTATAGAGTTACTATTTCACTCCTCACATCCCCCCACTTCCCTATATGTCTCCTTCTCAGAGTAAAATGTTTCCGAGGGACATATCAACTATTTTGCTGTCCCATTCCTCACTGAGATCCAGAAAGGTTATATTTTACCAGATACCACTTTTCCAGCAAATCAAAATAGCAGATTTGCATACAGTGTTTGAGGGGTCTTTTTCAAAATTAATTCTTAAAAAAAAAAATATCCTATTTACTGTGTAGAAATTTCTTTCCTTCAAGATCTCTTTCAAAGCTTTGCACCCCTGAGGTCAGACGAATAGGTCTACTCTTGTCCACACAACTCTTTCCTCCTTTCTTACACAGAGAAACTGTGTTCTTGTCACATGGTCCTGTCCCTCCTTATGAGACATTGACACATATGGTTTCAAACGTCTGTTCTGCCTGGATGCTGGAACAACAGTTATCCCACTCCCTTGACAGAAGTCCATTAATTGTCCTGAGCTCTGCTCCTCCTTTGCTTGTGAACAAAGCCCAAGGACAGCATTTTCACCCCACACTTGCCTGATTTAAAGGCAGAGAAAGGTCTGTCTTTGCTCCTAACCTTTTTAAAATACAGAGGTTATATATATATATTTACATAAGCAGAAAAACCTATTTTTTTACTAGCATTCTTCTTACAAATAGTTCAATCACTTGACAATTCACATTTTTTTTAAAAAAAAGCACACCTTGCAGACTGACATTCTAGAGAAATAAATTTATGGCACACAAGTGCCTGTTTCCAACTGAAACAGCCCCATGTGAAAACTTTTGATGAGCTCTTGTCTGCAGCACACTGCTAGCTCCAGCTGCCCACAAAATATTTAAATCTTTCACAAGCATTAAAAATATGAAGGAGGACCAGCATTTCAGCCACCAGATGAGTAATACCTCTGAAGCAGACTGAAGAAGAAGCATGTGGGAAATTTTGTCTAGCACTGTTTACTACTACAAATTACTTACCAGATCTAGCCAGTTCTGACTGCTGCGCTTGTTACACTAGCAGAAAAAAAAAGCTGAATTCTGGGAGCCTTTTTTTGTTGTGGTGTAGTCTCATTCACTTTCACTAACAATATATGCAAATGGTGCCTGGGATTACAATAGTGTGATGGAAACTTTCTACAACACTTCAGCAAACCTTAAGGGAAAACATGTACATATGCAGTACAGATATTATGTGTATTTCCAGGAACCTTGTCAAAATTGATCACATGAAAAAAAACAAGACAATTAGGAAGAAAACTTCTTCATCAACTTCTTCCATTACTCATACTGTAGGGCAGATGTAAGATCAAACCCAAAAGCATAATTTTCAAAAGCCTTTTGAAAATTTGGCTGGATTCCCTACCTTGACATCTTTGTGAGCCACACAGAAAATGACCAGTCCATCATCTTTCGAGAATCAAAACACCACCTAAAGTAGCAATGTGGTTCAGGATTAGGTCCAAACAATGAATTGTTTAATTCAAGAACAAACCACATTGTACTTTGCTTATACATTTGCAAACAGAATAGGATATGATGAAACAGAGAACTCTGCTTGTGGTTTTGTGTATATCTTCCTTGCCACTTTCGTAATTAGAAGACATAGGCTGCTATTAAAGTCAATTGCAAAGTTCCCACTGATTTCAGTAGATGCAAACCAGGCATTAATATTATGCTTTTCAGTTTTCTTGAGGTTTAAACACCTCATAAAATAAATTTACAGATGAACTAGTAAATGTACACTTACAAAGAAACCTCCTAAGGAGTCCCTGAAGCCATATTTTTAAATGCTGCTATTCATTCAGTTTATATCAGACAGATTAAGGGACTGTCAAACAAGAGCACCCAGATCAAGAACAGCAATAAGAAACACTGAAAATATACTCCAGAAAAGTAATTCCAAAAATATCATTTGACATATTTGACAAAACCGACTTAGAAGAGGGTTTTATATTATGCGACATATTTCACAAGCTCAGAGAGCCCTATCTATTTATTTATCTGCCTATCCACTTCAGTGATCTGTAAACGAAAACATGTACAGTATATGCAGCAAGTTTTTTTTCCAAGAACCCTTTCAAAACCACTCACATAAAAATGCAAGAAAAGCTAATTGAGAAAGAGAGAAAAAGTGAGGGGAGAGAGAGTCTAAGCAATGAGAAGTCAGAAATACTACCATCCAGACCTGACATTTTCTTCTGTAGAGCTATGTGCCTATTGGGCATAATTTTTGATCTCACAGACTTTCCACATGTAAAACTCCAATTGACTTCAGTGCAAATGAATGAACTGCAGGATTTAATTAAGCCTGCCGAGATTTGAAAAACAATCTCATGCTGCCTGAACATTTCCATGAATTTCAGAGATTTTCAAGATAGTTTGCCTAATTCCTTGACAAATAGTAATTTATAAATAGTTCTAAGTAGAATGTGTAAATATGAATAGAAGGTGAACATTACATGATAAACAGATATAAGGAACTAACAATTACCTACCCTGACTTGATGAAGGCTTTATTAAATGGAACGTTATACGTGATACTATCAAAGAAGGAGTTGTGATGGATGGATGACATTTGCACAATCAACCATCTTGTTCCAGGTACTGTGGGCAGAAACAGAAAGGCTGTTTTGGCAATTAATTAAACACTTGAGAAGTGTTTGCCCATTATCACACAGGAGCACAGTAGAAGCAGCATGGACACTGTTCAGCTCTCCAGAATGCAACTGCCTTAATCTGGAGACCTTTATTTCTTTCTCTATCATGACCTGCTCCATTCAGAAAATACCTTGCACCTTCTCAACAAATGAGCTAGACTTCTGCACTTACCATCTACCAATTTTCCCCCTTGCTGCTTCATTTCCAGAGCAGATCCATGCTAGACACAGGGATGAAGCCAAATAAGAAAAAACACACTGCAATCACAAGAGCCGTGTTTCAATGCAAATGCATGTTGGAAGCACACTGAGGCTGCAGGGATAATTGTGTTACTTTTAAATTTTTAGGATACTTATCCATGTAGCTTGAATATTGTCTTAATGGGATGTTTTGCATATACTTGTTTTTAAAAACAAACTAATAAAGACTCTTTCCACTCTGTGCATCACACCCACAGAGACTCGTCAAGTAGGACAGTACCTTCAGGCCCACACAGACTAATAGAGAACTGGACAGCAAAGAATCACAGAACCATGAGGTTGGGAAGGACCTTGGGAGGTCATGTGGTCCCACTCCTCACTCAAAGCAGGACTAATTTCAACACTAGATGTGGTTGCTCAGGGCCTTGTTGAGGTTGTGCAACTCTCTGTGTGCATTCAGGCCAGCAGCAAAGAGGAACTGTGCTGGAGGCTTGCCAACACCACACAAACTTCAACGTTTGGGAGCCCTCAGTTGCATTCCAGCACAGAAGGGATAGGGTCTCTATTATTTGTTCCACTGCACAGCATCACTGCAGCTCAAAGTGATGCCCAGGGACAATACTACAGGGGTTGCCTCTGGTTTGGCCTCTGGTGCACCCAGCTAGTGAGTGCTCAGTCATTCGGCGAGGATAGTGTATGGAAAGTCTGATCACGGGAAGGAGCTGTGCGAGGTGGAGAAGATGAAATCTCTGGAAATATTTGCTGTTAGGCTTTAGTAAATCTCTATGGAATATTTGGTAACCGTGTTTTTTTCCACGTCTTGAAACAGTCAACCAAATTTCAAAGGCTTCATAAGGATGGCAAAAGGCACATGCCTGATTCAAAGGCAGAGAAAGGTCTGTCTTTGCTCCTAATCCTTTTAAAATACAGAGGTTATATATATACATAAGCAGAAAAAAAAATCTACATTTACAGAAAAACTTATTTTTTTACTAGCATTCTTCTTACCAATAGTTCAATCACTTGACAATTCAAATCTTTTTTTAAAAAAGCACACCCTGCAGACTGACATTCTAGAAAAATAAATTTAGCCTAAATACATTAAGTCCAGCAAAGCTCTGAAAAAAAAATACAATCTTATAACAGGAAGAATTAGGAAATCATCATGGGCAGAGCTGCCCATCCGGCCTCTAATATTGTTTGTTAAGTGCTTTGGAATCCTTAGAAGTGAACAGAACTACATAGCTGAAGCTGCTGGACTGCATTTCTCTGCTCCCCATTTCTGCTGCAGTATCTTACTGTTAATTATTGTTGTAAACCGCAGCTGGCTGGTGGGAGCACCAGTCAAGTCTATTTTCCTCTGGAGCTAAATTCCAGGAAAAAGCAAAAAATTTTGATTATGTATTGCATCAAGATTAAAAACAAATTTTGAAGTTTGCTTCCAGAGAAAATGCTGGTGCATTCAAACCTTATTAATGTACAGGAGAGGAAGTGCCAAAGGACAAGAGCACTCCGCAAATACAGCTGCAATTCCATGAAGTCAGAGCAAACAGCTCCTTGCCCACAAGATGAGGTAAGTAAGGGATGTAGTGTAACAGCCCACATAACACAAACGGATCTTGCAGCTCTAACCATCTGGGCCGTGAGGCCCCAAAGCTAACAATATTAAATATATAATATGTATTGCTTTTGTATTTGGCTTGGATTTTATTTGTGGGTTTTATCTGACAGTTCCAAATCCAGTTTTTTAGAAGTACTCTTTCTACTGTTGTTATTATTGAGGGGTTGTTTTTTCCTGAGCTTCCAGTATGCAACACCACTAGCTGGTAAGGGATCACTGATGAACTCTCCATCCTGTTATCCTCAGCAGAAAGTTTGCTGCTGATTTCAGAGGAGCAAGATTTCCACCCCACAGGAAATCAAGGTAAGTGGGAAATAATGCTCATTTCATCCAATTAAATAGTAAAGCTCACACATTTTCAGGACCTCAGTCCACAGACATTTCCTTTTTCTGTCAGAAAAATACAGTTGGGAGGATATGTAACATACAGTACAAAAAAGGTGCTGTAACACAGAGTGAGACAAGGGGGCCAAAGCTGTAAATTCCTTCCATCGACATGGTAATCTGTATTTGTAAAAGGCCAATATTGAGCAGGCAGTGAAAACAGAAACGCATAACCACATCACATCATTCCACTGCCAGAAACATTCATACTAATTTCCACCATCAAACACACAGTATGATTACTTAAAGGTTTTTTTAACCAATCCTACTTACAAAAATAAAATCTTCAGAATGGTAGAACTTCACATTTTCATATTCTGTAACATGAATATACATCAAATTGGCAACAATCTCTACCTTGTGTACAAGCCTCCTTTGGGGTCATTAACACGGAATCAACTCCTTGCAGTAAGTAAACACTTCTTTTTCTTGGTTTTTATGCTAAAAATTGAAAATTAATCTTGCCAGTCATTTTGAAACAGCAAAACAGGGTTGACAAAGCAAGCACTGTAGTCTGATATCTTTTATTAGGCCAACTTAGAGTTCAAAAATATGCAAGCCTCCTTGACCACACACAAGTTCATGTATGCAGAACTCCAATCTGGACCCATAAAATGTATTAAACTACTTGCTTTTTCACTACACACATACATATATATTTATATAGTATATATGTATATCATGTATATGCATAGACATTTGAAAGGCTTCAGAATAAACTGTTCATTGATACAGGTTTAAAATAACAACTCTGAAGGACTGCAGTGAGCTGGCATTTAGCTTTGATATATATCACTGGGTTTAATAAAGAAAATTTAGCTGCACACGAAACAAATCCTGCTTCTGACTTTTAGTGAGGTCTAATTCCTAGGCAAAAACTCATAGAATCACAGAATTATAGAATTGTTAAGGTTGGAAGGGACCTTAAAGATCATCTAGTTCCAACCCCCCTGCTATGAGCAGGGACCCCTACCACTAGACCAGGTTGCACAAAACCCAACCTTATAAATCTCCAGGGATGGGGCATCAACAACCTTCCCGAGCAACCTATTTCAGTTCCTCACCACCCTTATAGTGAAGAATTTCTTCCTAGTATCTTAACTAAAGCTCCCCTTTTCCAGTTTAAAGTAATTCCCCCTTCTCCTATCACTCCACGCCCTTATTAAAAGCCCCTCCCCAGCTTTTCTGTAGCCCCCCTTCAGGTACTGGAAGGCTGCTATAAGGTCTCCCTGCAGCCTTCTCTTCTCCAGGCCAAACAGCCCCAACTCTCTCAGCCTGTATGTTTCTCATGACTTTTAGTGTTAGCAACCATAGGTTATTTGCTGCTAATAACAATAACAATGCGTATACCTGGCAAAGATATAGCACTGCATTTCACAAGTGTTTTATTAGAGATGCATACAGAGAGTCACTAACCTTGTAATAGCTATGATACTTTGGGATGCTTTCTGCAGGTAAAAACCACTGTAAATGGCTATGTCTCCTCTGCATAAGAATTCAAACATTTCCAATGTTGCTATGTGCCCATAACAAGGTGTGTGCATAACCTGCTCACCTCTGCTTTTCCTCCCACAAGCATGTAAACAGATCACCACCCAGCTCTTCAGCAGCTCTCAGTCCACCTCATACGCCTTCCACACAGGGAAGAGAAGGGCCAGTTGTGGAAGCTGCCTACAAGAACAAATCAAAGAATTACAGAGATGAAAGCAACCACTCTTCTTTCTTCAAGTTTTGGCATCTATGAAACTCTTTTGGGATGTTTTGATAGGAGTGCAGTCACAGCAGTAAATGCGACCTATTCGTTGGAACCAAGCGCGAAGGGCGTCCTTCAAGCCTTTGTGCTACCAGCACGAGTCCTGCTAGGTAAATGTGAGTATCAGTGATTGCGTGGTGCCTTCACAGCTCCCAGCTATTGGAACTCTGCCAGCACATGCTGTGGCAGTACCCTGTGCTCCAGTTGCATATGCCTTGAGATGGGTTGGTGGATCTAATTTGATAACATCAAATGTGGCTCCGATAAAGTCTGCCAACTCATTTTGAATGAGTTTGAAGTTGATGCTACTTCTTTTTAGATTTGATCCTGAACAACAAAGGCTGTTTGAGACCAAAGAGCATCACAGATCTGCAGAAAAGCTTTGTCTGGCTAAGGCAGTACATTCAAGAAGAATCAACATTTTGCTTCTTCTACCAGTGAACGGGGTCACGGGAAAAAATATTGTTAAGTGTATATACTGCTATCTGAAACCACCTTTAGAATAAATTTAAGATGTGGCCTCAGTGTTACCCTATCCACCTGAAAATAATATGGAGGATTAGACATAAAAGCTAGAAATTTATTTATCCCTTAGCTGAGGTAATGGCTACTAAAAATGTGGATTTCATTGACAGATGATTTAGTGAACATGATGACAGATGCTCAAACATGACTCCATTAAAGATAAAAGCAACATGCTTAAATCTCATGAGGAGGGTTTTTTTCTTATTGGTAGAGAATGTATGTCAAGACCTTTAGAAACCTGGGAACCACATAATGAGAAAATAACAAAAAATCAGCACTCATAAGTCTCTGGCTGAAGTTCCTCATTAAATGGGCTTTGATAGATCATTTTTTCCTGACAACAAAGACACCAGAGGATTGGCTGGACTGTAGCTCCTCACTGCAACCTATAATGAAAAATACTTCCTGTAGCCAAATGGAAAGCCAGAAGAGGACTTTCTCCCTAGAAATATGGGGGGTTTGCACTTCTAGAGTCAATCTAGACCAGAGGTACCAACTGAGAACATCAACACAACCAGGGGCAGAAGAAGGAGATATAATGTCAGATAGAAATCTTGGGACATTACGTTCCTTGAAGATGACAGTTTTATCAGTGACTGGGGAGACAATGCAAAAACTAAACTAAACAAAAAACTAAAATTAGTTATGCTTTTGCTTCTTAGAGTTCAACCTGCACTGCCTGTTGCAGTGTCAGCTGCAATACACTGTCTCAGTCAGCCTCAGTGTCTTGTGTCCTTTTCTTGTTTGGTACACATGAGGGTGAGTGCCAGGCTAGCTAAGAGGTGTCCCCCTTTTCTCTATGGGCCCCAGTGGCAGATGACTGCTGCTACAGCACTGCTCTTCTGGAAACACTGGTCTTGGGTGCAGCTGATGACAGTGGGTGGCCTCAGCCCTATCACTAACAGAACACTACAGGAGGGAACCAGAAGCTTTTAACATGTGGTTCCTCTCATCATAAAGGAAACATCAAAATCAAGTCAGATCAATAATTCCACAGAATTGCCTACTACTCTCCATTAACCATAAATGTTAGCTAAGGTGACATGCTTAGATACAAACTTCTGTATTGAAGACTTCTACATTTAGATTAGAAGAATCATACCCTAAAATCTGCATTTCAGAAGAGGACAACATTGGCTCATTATGGTAGAGATGCATCTAGGAAGTGATATTATCATCGGTCTTCCACATTGCCAAGACTATTTTGACTCCCGAGTTTTATCTGAGTATTCACAATGAATGTCAAACTGTACGTTTGGAAAGAATGTGGCCTGTTTCTCCAGAGTAGGACATAGGTTACGGCCACCATGTCATAGTTCTTTCACATATGGCTTAAAGCCTGGAAATTTCATAAAGCTGACCATTAAAAGAAATTTCACATATATTAGCTGCTATTTTATTTATTTGCCTACAAACACAGAGAAACTGTAACAAAAAACCACAGAAACTATGAAGTACTGTGGTAAGAAATTTTCCCTAACTGATATATCCAAGCAAATACTAGGGCTGATCTACATCTATGCCAAAAGGTAGAGATTTGCAGAATTTTGGGCTGCTTTTCACCCTTGAATGGAGTCCTATGCAGAAAAAGTATATGTTCTGTGTTTTAAGAGACTCAGAGAAAAATAAGTTTCAAGATAAATAAGATTCTTCCATGGATATTTTCATCATTAAAAAGTACGAGTAGACAGGTGAGAGGCAGAGCTATTCCATGTGAGCAAAGAGATGAAAAAGAAAGGCATAAATGGGGCTCCTACTTCCAGTACCTACCGCACAAGCTATAAAATTGCTATAATGTCCTTCTCAGAGACCTTTGTAATGTTAATTCATACTGTCTTCCAAGCTAGAGTAGGCCTACAGACCTTCTTTGACATGTTTACGCAGGGGGTACCACTTGCAAATATTAAAAAAAGTGCGTAACTATGTTATTGTTGAGTTTGTAAATACAAACTGAGCAGTTTCATCATTTTTATGTATAAACGTCAGACTCACATTTACAGCCACATCAGTTTCTTAGCATAGAAAATATATGACATAGCAAATAGTGACACAAAACCGGGCATGCAATTTCATATGCATTTTTGTATCTTTTTAAGATGTCTCTAAACTTTCTGAAACGAAGATACCAAAGAAAACTTAAAAGAATGCAGCAGTATTATCTCTGTCATACGTAAAGATCACTTTCATTTTCTTCAGTGCCTTCCCTGCAGAATAATGTTAACCCAGACCCAGAAGTATGATCTCATTCTTTGACCTTTCCAAAACAGATGGGTTGGGGGATCACCATGAAAACTGCAACTTCATAATCTTCTAATGTAACTGTTAAAAGCATGTACCTTCTCAGAAACCATGACAATCATTTGCACTGAATTAAGGCAATTTGCTGGCATTGTACTTCGATGACCTTCTGCCCAAGGTAAGAAAAATACTTTGTAATTTGTTCTAGATGGTCCAAGCATATACCCACCACTCCTGTGAGGTCCCATGTCAATACTACAGAGCCTTCCAGCAAAGCTGTGTTTGGGAGGAGGAGGAGAAGTATTAAGGCAATTAACATTTTAAAGCCAAGTATTCTTCTGCATCACTGCAAGTTTCACCTGTCTATGCTTCTTCCTTTCTGCAATTAATTACCATGTTGCTGATACCTGTTTCTTAGGAGATTTTACAAAGTTTTAGAATTCAATTGAATTCCCCAATTCAGTTTCAGGACAGACATTCTTACCTGCATCATAAAACTCTGAGGAAAATGTCTCATATAAATGGTGTGTCTCATGATCTGCATAATGCCATAGTTGGATACACATAATGGCTCTTCTCTGTGCCTTGGGAAAACCCCCTTCAAAACCTGTTCAGCATTTGGGGCTTTTATATGCCAACCTTAAAAGAACAGTCATACATGCTACCAGACTTTAATCTTTGTGACCTTATAAATTAACAAGGTCATCACATATATCAGATTATGATAAAATTCTCATGCTATTTGTGGCTTCTATAATCCCTCAAGTAGCAATGTAGAGGCCAGTGGCTCTGGGACAGGCACTTTCTTTTGGAACTCCACTGGTGACACTTGCCACCTGGATCCACTGTACTGCAGCAAAGATGGTTTACCTCAGTTATCAGGTCAAAGATAAACTCAGGATTTGTCTCGACAAGGTGCTTTGAGAAAATTAATCTGTATCAACCAAGTGAAGTGAGCTATATGACATTGGATTTACACTCTGAATAAGTATCTGCACAGGTGTTTAATACTATTTAGTAAATCTGCTTTAGAAATCTATTGAGATTAACTTCCATGTGTCACAGAGAAGACATTTTTGTGCTCTGTGACAGTGGCAGTTTCTTTATAGAAACTTCCTGTGCAACCCATAAAGCTTTCCTCTGGAGATTTTTTCAGGGCTAGGAGAGGCTCCATCTAAACATGCAGTTCTTAACCAGGCAACAAGAATGATGGCATTTGTGAGAAAAGTGATATATCCAGCAGATCAGAATCTTATGCCTAGTTTTAGGATAGAATTAGAGGCCATTAGGTATTTTACAGTTCAATAGTGCCCTGCTAGTACCAACCTTTCCTAACATTCAAATGAATGGGGCATGCCCTGCTTTCTAGGAGAATTAGGAGACCAGAAGTGATTCGTTATGCACCTGACACAAAAAGAAAAAATGCATGACTTAACATTAGACATATAAAATATAGGTGTTTACATCTCACCTATCAGATCATGCTCTACACAAATGGGCATTTATGGGCACAACTCCTCTCTAAAAAGATTAGATTAACTATATAGTCAAAGTACTGACCTCTTTCTTCTGACTATAAAGAACTGTGATGTGACAAGGCGTATGCTGTGCACCTCGAAAGATAAACTATATTTATATGCATCAAGTTTTCCCTAATATTTGTTTCATCCTGTCATGTCCTGCTGAGGATGATCAAGTTAATGACTGTCAGTTTCAGATCTCTGGGTGGATGTTTTATTTCCTTTGTCCTCCTGCAGGAAATCTGTGCGTTTTCATTTACACATCTGAACAAAAGTCATATTTTAATGGTTTGTTGTTTTGGTTTTTTTATTACTGGTGTGTTTCAGAGAGACAACTGCTCTGGTTTTTTTGTGCTACAAATAGCATCTGAGTGTCACTTGGCTCAAACACTGGTGTCTCAGGACACTATACTCACCTGTAGAAAAGATGGATGGAAAAAGGCTCTAGGGCAGTGTCTCACATCAGGTTGCTCTAGCAGCTCTGCCCAAACTGTCACACCACATTAACTTGACAGATGTACTTCAGCTTGAGAGCCTCACTTCTCCAGTTTTATTTAAGTCAGGCTGGGTCCCCCCTCCCCCTTCATAGGCAATGACATAGTTGAGGCCATAAATTAGGAACTACTGTCTCAGGCCTCATAAAGGCTTGGATTAAGTGTATATATATAGTCTTGTCTGGGTAAGACTGGGTGGTGACATACTAATCTAGTTTCTTTCTGCAGGAGGGTAACAGATGGGAGAAGCAGGAGGTGTCATATCTTGACTGTTTTTGATGCTGACATGTATTATTCTTCTACCTAAGACAGAGAAGCAAAGCTTACAAGAAACTAGTATAGGGTGAATACAAACTGTCTGGGAAGTCATTCACTAGAAACATTTATCAATGGTTAGCTACTTAAATGGAAGGATACACAGCGTGGGATTCCCCAGGAATCTGTGCTAAATTTGGGGCTTCTCAGTATTTCCATTAACAATCTGAATAAGGGAAGATAAAATATGCTTATTCATTACTGCAGATAATCCCGTGGTAATAGAGGCTGCCAGCTCACTAGAAGATAGCATTGAAATTCAGGTTATCTTGACAAACTGGAGAAATAACCTTAAAATTAGGTGGCAAATCAATAAGCACATATGAAAAGTTCTGCAGTTTCACACTGCATGAATACAGGCTAGGCAAGAATTGGTAGGGCAGCAGCCCCATAGAAAGGAGCTAGGTGAGCATACCCGGGGTATAATCAATTGCTCTACTACAATAAATAAATATAAAGCAAACCCCATGCTGGGATACTTAAAGAGTATGACAGCCTTTAGGGAACTTGAGTTGTCTGCTCCCTGAGAAGCAGCAAGCTCTCAGTTGGAATACTGAGTATAGTTTGGGATATGGTACAAGAGAAATTGGACAGAATTCAGCAAAGAGAGAGAAGAATTGTAAGGTCAAAAATAAATAAAATCTATGAATAAAAAGTAAAAGGACTGGTCAGTCTACAAATGGCTACAGAAAACATGTCAAGGAAAGGTTTCCAACATGTAGGATGGTTAAATACTGGCATGGTTTGCATGAGGGTTGTGTGAAGTCTTCATACCTGCATGTCTTTAGGAACAGGCTTAGACAAATGAAAAAGACAGAGGGATAATGGGTCAACAGGGAGAGGTTCAGTGATCCCCGAGGTCCCTTCGAACACTATTTTCTAGGATATATTCATTCTGCATCTTCTAAACTTTCTGTTGTGAGTAGTTGCATTTAGAGCAATTGTGCAAAGATCAGCATTTCTCAATCAGCATCCTTGGAGCTGAATGGACCTGAGCTTTTTACTTGTTATAAATTCAGTAAGTCCACTAGTTCTCAGAGTTCACTGCACTAATGCTGAGGCAGTTAGACAAGCCTGCTTTATAATGCTTTCATTGAATAAATTTGCAAAGCTGCTACCTAGAGTCTACATTATTGCTCAGCACCACTGTGTTAATTTGGAATCCAGATCTGGTGACTGATTTAGGAAAACAGTTCAGCTAATCCCCAGTGAATAGAAATCCTCAGCCTAAGATTGTATGGCTCACCAGATTCTCACACGTGCAAATGCAGCAGCTGCATGGCAAAGGGAAGTTAAAATATGAAATACAAACTTGAGGAGGTTTTCACATGGTTATTTTCCTTCCTCAGAAATTTAGGGCTCCAAAAGGAAGGAGTAGGGACAATCACAAACTTTCCATACTTTTGTACTAAGGTGGCAAGTACACATAAGTATTCTAGAAGGCTCTTTGAGGGCAGCAATTCTGGCAAGAGAACATTCAGAGCTACTGCTAAAAAACCTAACTATGCTAATTAGCCTTGTGTTGTTTCTTCAGTCAGCTAATACAATTAGTACATGTACCCATGTGATATCAATAACCTATGTATTTTAAACTATTTCCATGTAATAGGCTTCTGCATGATAAAACACATCCAGGTAGAGTACTATGAATTGTAATTCCTCAGTGAGAGCTTCTGAGAAGGCCCCTGTGCAGATTGTTTCCCACCTGATAGGAAGTCCTTAATTGACCCACAATATGTTGAACTTTGGGAGGCCACACAAGGCCCATTTCTTCACTCAGACTTGGCAAGAGGTGGACAAGTAGCTCATTTTCCTGGGACGTTGAGATGGGGCCATTGATCACATGTATGTTACATACTGTACCTGCTCCTGCAGTAGCCACCCAAATTTTGAAGTAAGTTAGTAAATGTAATGAAAATAACTATTTTAATCATTACAATGATGAAAAGTAATTTCCTTTTCAAAATTATTATAAAGACATAATAACTGCTCTCAGATAAGCTCTCTGAGTGGCACTGCATTAGTAAACAGTTCTAGAGCAGCTGAAACTATTTTTTACTGAAGACAAGCACAGAAGTTCCACCCACCCATATTAGTGAGAATATCCCTCAACTCTGATTCTTTCTATGATCATATTATTTACCATATGACTTTTGAGAGCATTTTGTAAGTTGTCCAGTTATGTATTGATTTATATATGACCCTGGATTTCTCAGACACATGCCTCCCTCTTCTCATTCTTGCTGTGCCCTCCCACCCCACTTTCTTCCACTTTCCCCCTCCTCTACTTTCTTCCCCTGTTTCTGAGATGTCTTCCTTTTCCTTCCAAATGAAGTTGGATGGAATTAAGCTTGGAGGCTCTGAGTATCTTTTCAAGAGACTGATGTTTCCCTCCTGTTCTCAGGAGCTAAGAGATATACTTCTACAGCACAAATACTTCCAGTTACATAATGGAGCTCAGTTCTCTAATACTGCAGTGCAGGACACTAGACCAGAACAGCTGAAATCCCTTCATTAGAAGCAGGATATTTCTGTTCAGGATTACCTTCTAGTAAATGTACATTTACAGGTGCAATGAGAGGTCTTTGATATCATGCCTAAGAAAACAAAAAATGAGACTCAGAATCCAGAGCTACTCAGATACCCCCTGCTACCCAAAAATAAATATTTAAACAGGAGTCAGATGCCCAAAGATCCCAGATGACATTTGGGGATTCAGGTCTAGGATCCCATCTGAACTACCCAAGCACCAAATAATTGTCAGACGGTTGAGAGTCTCACATAGAAAACTGTGCCAAACTTTCTGAACTAAACATACTTCTGAGCAGTGAGTTAGGTGTTGCTGGTCTGTTTCCTGAAACTTGTACCAGAGATAGCTGACATGTACTGGAAATGGTTGTGTGCTACATGTGGAAAGCAAGGGTCTACACAAAGATGTGCTGATTATGTTAATTAGCTACAGTTTTTGTAGTGTCACATGTAGTTGAGCCACTCCCTTGTGGTCAATGGGACAGAATCTAGCTGGAGGACTGTGACTAGTGGAGTCCCTCAGGGGTTGGTACTGGAACCAGTACTTGTTCAATATTTTCATCAATGACCTGGATGAGAGAACAGAGTGTGCCCTCATCGAGTTTCCTTCTAATCCTAAGGACACATTCTTCTTCAGATGTTTTCCCCAACACTGTTTTGTTTCTTTGTGTGGAAGAATGGCTGCAAAATAAGGAAAAGAGACATAAGTGTATGCTATCAAGAAGCTAGATGCTACCCTATGCTACCACAACCAGACTTCAGGGACGTAGCCTATAAGGTAGAATACAAAGTCTCAAACCAAGGACTTCAGTTTTCTGTGAAATATATGAGCAAACCTGGACTCTCAGAAGACTGACAAATATGTAGTTACACATTAAGCCAAGTAGAGTTAGGTGATAAAACAAGTATGTGAAGCTTCTGAAATCTCACTTCTCTCTACAGTTTGCATGCCTTGAAGCAACAGCTCAAAACCAGCTTGAATTCTAGGCTGAGACCTAGGATTGTCCCTAAGCACTGAGCATTGCTGGTAAGAGTGAGCACTTCAGCAGGAGCAGTAGTATTACATTTACATTGCAAATCTCCCCAGCCACAACCACATACAACTCATTACCCAACCTGCTTTCATTTCTGTCTGAAATGTACATCTGCAGATGTACGTTACAGATACTGAACAAAGCTCCCCCATACCTTAACCTTTAGTACAGTAATCGTTTTGGTTACTCTTCCCTGAATTCCCTCTAGAGCACTTCTTAATTTCTGTCTGAGAAGTAATATTAGCTAATCTATTAAAATGAGGAAATATACATTCAGATGTATGCAGAAAAACATTTTTCTCTCTATTTACTCTAAATTTATATCTTGATGAGTCAAATCCCCACTGTTACGTTGCCAAGTCAAATGAAATTTCACCAGCCATTAACATTGTCCTGCAGGATTGTACAAAACATCTTTAATGAATTTCCTCTGCTAAGTGCACGTGGACAAGCAAAACTGCATTTTATATCTCTAAACACAAGTGCTGAAGAAAACATCTTTTCAGAGCCACTGGCATTTCAGAGTCCGAATAATTTTCAATTCAATAGATGAGTAGTGGTATCTTCAGTATAACTCTGTGTACATAATAAGTCCAAACTATTCTGCAGCTGTTGCCCCACACGTACAAGACACACGAGGTGCTCCAGCAGATCTCAGCTTGCCTGGGAGCTCTGAAAGGCAAACACCTGGAAGATGCTAACGTGACTTTGTAAAAAGACAATTTGAAGTAACGCCTTCATGGTGGTTTTTTTTATTGTTGTCTTTTTGCCCTTAAGCTTCCAGCGAGCGGGCCGGCGGGTCCTGCCCCGCGAGGGAAGGGGCAGAGCGAGGTGTGACAACGGGAGCGCTGCGGGGGCCGCTCCGGACCCGCAGGGTGGGGCGGAGCCGGGGGGTCGGCCGGGGGGTCCC
>NW_009952640.1:59654-60910 GCF_000747805.2 Chaetura pelagica | reverse complement strand
CCCCTCCCCTGCCTTCCCCCGGCCCGGCTCGGCTGCTCCCTCCTCCTGGAGCTGCCCTCTCCCAGCCCGCCCAGCACCGTCCCGGCACAGTCCCAGCACTGTCCCAGGAAGTCCCAGCACTATCAGAAATGTTCCAGCATTATCCCAGCACTGCCCCAAACTGTGCCAGCACGGTGCCAACACTATCCTAACTGTCACAGCATTATCCTAACTGTCCCAGGACAGTCACAGACGGTCCCAGCACTGTCCCAGAGCGTGTCAAGGCAGTCCCAGCTTTCTCCCAGCACCGTCCCAGTCAGTCCCAGCACTATCCTAACTGTTCCAGGACAGTGCCAGTCGGTCCCAGCACTATCTCAGCAGTGTCCCGGGACAGTCCCAGCACCGGTCTCAGCACTATTCGAGCACAGTCACAGACTGTCCCAGCACTGCCACCAACTTCCCGAGCAGAGTCACAGACTGTCCCAGCACGGCCACAGCTCCTCCGCGGGTTCCCATCTTCCTTCCAGGCATTATTCCCCTTAGGGCGAGGGTCGCCCCCGTCTACCAGCCAGGCGGGACCAAACGGAGGGACTCAGCGAGTGCTTCCCTTGGTGACAGTCCCAGGGCCACGGGAAGGGCCGATCATGCCCCGGGACAGCTCACGGCCACTGCCAGGGAGACGGAAGACGGGAGAAGGAGCCGGGGGCTCTGCCGATGGGACTCACAAGTTGCTCTGCAGCCCAGCTGCGGTGTTTGCGGAGTTTACCGTGAGCAGGGAAAGGCCAGCAACGCTTCAGCACCTCCAGGGAAGCCCGAGCACGGAGTAACCCGCAGCTCAGGATGTCGAGTCCGCAGAAAATGGCCGAACACCAATTTATTTTGCATTTTCCTCCTGGAAAGACATATATATATATACATATATATATATAAGCTGAACCTGGGAGATAAATTACTGTCTGGTGGTAACTACTGACCAGCAGCAGCAGCTGGAGACGAATCACCACCACAGGGGGGGGGGGGGGGGAATTGGCTTGCCCCCCCTGCCGCAACTGCCTGCACGCCCACTGGTTTCACTGGCTCGAGTGTCTGCGAGAAAAAGATAAGAGGCTGGTGCAGAGAAACAATTTAAAAAGAAAAGGATGGAGAAGAGGGCGAAAAGAAAATAATAATAATTAAAAAAAAAAAATAAAACCCAAACCTTAGAAGCACCGATGACTCGGAAGCAGCTGCAGCCCCGCGGAACGAGGAGCGCAGCGCAGGTGGCAGCGGGTGGCCGG
>NW_009952640.1:54169-55397 GCF_000747805.2 Chaetura pelagica | reverse complement strand
AAGGCGGCCAAGAGGAGCGTGGTACAAGGAATACCGGCCGCAGAGGAAGAGCCCGCAGCCCCGCGGGGAAACCTGCGGGCGGCGGAGCCGGCGCCTCGAGGGCACCGAGGGACCACGAGTTACAGGAGCTTAAAGGAGGAACGCTCCGCTCCCCGAGGGTGATCAGAAAGGAAAGTCTGAAAACCCCCCAAACACAGACGTTTTAGTTTCGGCGGAGCAGGATGGAAATGACTGTAAATTAACCGGCAGCTCCTGAACGCTTTTCTTGCTTTCCAAGGAGTCAGAAGTTACTTTTCGAAGTAGTGGCATTATCGTGTCTGTCTTGACGCATTTCCAACGCACCGGAAAGCTTCCATTGCAGCAATTTGAGCATTCTACAGCAACCTACTTCTTTTCCCGGAAGCCAAAACTAGGCTGGGAAGCAGACCTGAGGAGGGCAGCCAGCGGCTCTCTGCCCCGCTGCGCCTCACCAAGAAACTCGACACGGTTTCAGTGCCAGGACCCCCCCCGGCACCCACCCCGCCACGAGTCACCTCCTGGGAGCAGAATCGGGCCCCTCGGAGCTTGGTGGCTTCCCCGTACGAGTGAGCAACTGAGAAGAAGCAGTTCTCTCAAGTCCAAGTGGCTACACTTGAAAAACAACAACAACAACAACCAAAACCAAAACCAAACCCAAACAGTTGTTGCTGCTTTTTTGCAGCGATATCCTTCTCCGACTCCCTGAATTTTTTTGCTTAACTGCATCTTATGACCTTCTGCTAAAAGGAGGTGATTCTTCACTTCTTTCCTTATGTTATGTGCCGAGAAAATTAAAAGTACCAACAGACACCCAAGATGCCGAGTATTTGCATTTGGTATTTTTAACGATGAGATTATAAATCCCTCGATTTAATTACGCCACACAGGAAGATCACAGAGGCGTCTGTACAGCTCAAACTACCTGATTTTACACCCAACACTAGGCGAAGTTTGACAAGAGCCGAAAGCGGCAGCCCCGGTGCCGCTGGGGTCACACGTACAAACACGGGCTTGGGGACATCTCCGAGGAACAGGGCGTCCCACAACAGGACGCGCAGAAACCTGACATAGGGGGGGTGAGCTGGCTCTTGAGCCTGGCAGGAAAGCGAGCCGTCACACGGAGATTTAGTTATTATCAGCCAAATATTTGCACTGGGGGAACGAAAAGGGGAGCGAAATGTAACATTGGCGGCCGCAGGCAAGAGAACTC
>NW_009952640.1:51332-53973 GCF_000747805.2 Chaetura pelagica | reverse complement strand
GGGGGGGGAAGAAAGCAAGAAAGAAAAGCCCCCAAACAGGGCAGTGGTCGACAGGACAGCGCTATCCAAACCCAGGTCACTGTATTTCTTTCGCTAGGGGTTGTCATTATTTGCTGTATATATCCCCCCACCAGCCACTCGTGACGAGCACGTTTTAAAGCCTCCATTGATTTTACACAGAATAAAGACACTTTGCAGCTACGCTGGGAAAGCAAAGAAGGAAAAAAAAAAAAAAAAAAAGAAAAAAAAAAAAAAAAGTAAAAAAAAAAAGTAATTCTCAGCTTAATTAAAGATAACGAATTAACGATTTTGTTCTTGGACAGCTACCAGTTCTTCGCTCTTGCGGTCCAGGGACTTTCACTTAACCTCGGTAACACTGCAGGACTACAATCATTTTGCATAGACTCCATCGTACCTTTTCAGTCCTGCACTACAGAGCAGCACCGAGCTGACCGCAGGCTGCTCACACAGCTAGTTTGTTCGGTAAAAGAAACGTGATGAGGCGCAGGGGGTTAATTAAATCTTGCATAGATCCAGCTGGTATGAACAAAAAGAATCCAATCTTTAACAACCTGGTCGCACGCGCTGAATATAAACAACGGTGTCTGAAAAAATAATTACGAAATGATCCAGCTCTAGATACACACACACACAAAGTTTCCAGACCGAAACAAAGAAGTCCCAAAATGTAAAATCTAGGTAGAAGTGACTGGTGTTAACCGCGGCTGCTGATCCTTCAGCTTCGCTTTGACGAGCAGACCAAGTCCATTCCCTCCACAGGTTTCCCCAAATCTCGCTTTTCGAGCCCATTCTGCGGGCTTGACCGCACGGAGAGCTATTTGGGGGAACGGAGGGGGCTCCGCCGCCCGCCCTCGACCCCCTGCGGCGCAGCCCGAGCCCTCCGAGGTGTGTGAGCGAGGGGCAGGGGGGGCCGGCGGGTCCCGGGGCTGCCTGGCAGGGCGCGGGGGGAGCCGCGGGGCTCTCGGAGAGCCCCGGTCCCGCACAGCGCCGGGGAAAAGAGAGGGAGGGATGCCGCAGCTGCCCCCTCTTCGCTGGAAGAGGAGACGCACCGTGTCAGCCCCGGTACAGCCAAAACCCTTCTCACCCCGCTGCTCCCCACCTATATCTGATTTTTCTTTCTCTGTTTTTTTTTGTTTTCCTCCCCCGTCCCCAGGCACAAATGCCTTCTCCCTCGCCCTTGACATTTGGGGCTTGTGAGCAACGGAGGGCTCTGAAGCGGCGGTTACCACCGCGCTCTTTCCGTGACACCACGGGGGAATTTTTTGGGGGTTCTTTGAAAAAAAAACACCTCAGGCACCCGAAGGCGTTGACTTTATTTGGCGCTGGGTGGCAGCTGGCGGCGGGGCCGTGGCTCATCCCCACGGTGAGACAGTGGGCAGGTCCCCCCGTGCACACCCTGCAAACCCAGCTGGTGGGGAAACGGGTCTTGGAAAGGTGTCATTTCTCCACCGGGAAACAACCCCTCCCCGACCCCCCAAATCAGAGCTGCCGTTCTCCCGCCTCCCCGCCTGCTAAAGGGCACGGGGAGCTGCTTTCGATCGCTGTCTTCAAATTTCGCTGGTTTCTTAAGGAGGGAGACCGAAATTTCACCAATGCACGAAACACACAGCTGCTAAAAGCTGCTAGTCAAGAGTAACAAATCAACTCCCCAGGACAGCTGTGAAAGTTTCTTTAAAAATAATAATATATATATTTAAAAAAAAAAAAAAGGAAGGAAATTGGATTTTATTTCTCCATCCCATTTTGAAATGCAGTGAGCTGCCGTCCTTGGCCAATAACCCCTAAAAGTTTGCCAAAATATAGCCGTAATAATAAGGCAAAATATAATATTAATAAGGGTAGTAATAAGGACAATAATAGCAAAAGCAGCGCTGGGAACGGTGTGCAAACCAAGCAAACGCCTGACCAGAAGAAAATCCAGGCATTTGGAGCTGAGTTTTGTCGTTTCAGTTTGCCCGGTGATGTCAACGGCGTGTGGGTAAACAAGAAGTGAGAAGTGCGGGGGAGCGGCGGGGGGCGAGGGGGAGGCAGCAGGCGCTTCTTCCCAAAAGGCGGAGTTTTTTGAGGCAATTTCATCTCGACTCTTTTCGTCATTTCGATTATAAAAGAGAGCTGACTGGCTGATTTTCCCGGTCCCGCGCCCGGCTGGGCTGATGCGGTAACTTCGCCACATATTACTTGAATCAAGGTGTTAAAACATTCTTGGTTCTTCTCCTGATACTCGACCGTGCATTTAATAAAGGTCGGTGTAGCTGTCCGAGCTCGCTGCAAACTGGATTAAACTATGAGCCTTGAGAATGCGGACATTCAGAGCCTAATCGTTGCTAGCTTTATATTACGTTACAGAAAGAACACGGAAAGCTGCTTGGTCAGCTTTTGACAGGAATTTCTGACTTTCCTTGTCTATCTTCAGAGCAAAAAAAAGAGTCTGCAAGACGTAGCAACTTTTTCCTATGAGGCATCTGTGCAAGAAACAATCGGTATCACTTCAGAAAATAAGTACACTTTCTAAAAACTTGGAAAAGAAAAAAAAAAACAAAAAAAACCCAACAACAACAGAAAAACCAAACCCTTCTCCTCCGCTAAACTTAGCTTCCCCCCTCAGCAAGCAGCCGGTAAC
>NW_009952640.1:50399-50983 GCF_000747805.2 Chaetura pelagica | reverse complement strand
CCCCGCTCCTTGGCGCTCACGCGTTACACCTCTCTCTTTCATCTTCCCTCTCCCATTTCCATCACAACCCTACTTTCTGTCTTTCTTTGTTAATCTTTTGTCTCAGAGGCGTGTTTGGAAAAAATAAATAAATAAATAAATAAATAAATAAGTAAGTAAGTAAGTTGTGCCAACGCGTCACACTCCCTTTTTCTTCTAAATGTTCGAAGAAAGCAAGCGACTTGCCTACCTACTCTCTGCTCAGTGAATTTCTTTCTAGGAAGGCTTATTCACAGTTCATAGTTGGATCTATTCTTTATTGCCACTATTTGCTGCTTTTCACCACCAGACAATTTTCAAACCCCCAGTCAGTTAAACGGCTATTAAAAGTGTTCACTTTTGCCTCGGGTTTTGTACGCAAAAGATCACCTGTCTTTCGAGTGACACTGAGCACCGTTTGTCTTCGAAACAGGTATTTTTCGTTATTTTATGATTGTTTTTTCCTTCTTCATTCTTTTCTTTTAATATTGTTTATTTTTCACCAGAGCAGAGCAGGAAAGCAGCAGCCGCAGTCCCCACGGGGAGCTCACGGAGGATGAGCAAGC
>NW_009952640.1:49363-50358 GCF_000747805.2 Chaetura pelagica | reverse complement strand
GTCACAAGAGCAGCGAAGTGGGACAGAGACCTCGCTGAGAAGCGCGAAGTCGTAGAAGAGAGGAAAAGCCGGGGAGCAGGGGGGGACTCTTCAAGAAAGGAGCCGCACCAGCACATTTTATTTTATTCACCTAGACCCTTCCCCAACCATTACCTGCTCCCCACGCTCCCGCCGCAGCGAGCAGGGGCCGTGCGTGGGTTGGGGCGGGACGGGGAGATTTCCGAGGGACTCGCACTCTCCCCCAGAAAAAAAACATCATCGGGAAGGCATCCGTTTGTCACGAAGCTCAACTAGGAGGGGAAATCATCCGCCCATAGATTTCACGAAAGCAAAGGAGCGGGGGGGGAAAAAGGCAAACCTCGCAAACAGTCTGAGGGCTGTATTTCTGCTGGGCTCACGCATCGCCCGCGGGGCCGTCACGGGTGTTTTTAGGGTGATCGCACAACCGGTGTCACGGTCACGCACGGCTCCAGCCTCCCTCCTTCCCTCCAGCTTCACTCTAACCCGCAGTGACACCCTGCCGGCCTTGGTGCTAGCAAGCGAGGAATTCCCCGTCTAAACACGGGTTTTGCCAAGGGAGCAGGAGTCCTGCGAATGTTTCCCCGAGCACGTTACAAGCAGCAGCACCGGCAGCCCCACGCAGCCCCGAGGCCGGAGCCGGGAGCGGAAAGGAGCTCTGAGATCACCGAGCCCAACTATTAGGCATGCACACACACAAATACACAAAAACCAAAACAAAAAGCAAAAAAACCCCAAAACCAATCCAGACACTCCACTAAAAAACAGCAGCAACAACCAAACAAACAAAAAAAACACAAAAAAAACCCCCCACAAAACAACAAAGAAAAACAAAACAACCCCCAAAACACAACCAACCGACCAAAACCTATTTGAAAGTTAAAAAAAAAATAATAATGAATTCTCCTTTATTTCCGTGAGGGTCGGTGCCCTGAGCCGTCCCGGCGGGCGGAAAGGTCCCCCCGCCCCGCGGCACC
>NW_009952640.1:39479-45705 GCF_000747805.2 Chaetura pelagica | reverse complement strand
AGAGCCCAAGAGGGAATAGTCCAAAAGTTAAACTTGTAGGGTTCAGTACCAGGGCGGTTCAGATGATGCCGATTAATTGGCGTTTAATGACGTTTTATGACGGTCCGGGAAAACGCCCCGGACAGGGAAGGAGGCGAGTGTAGAAGGTGTCATAGAGGTGGCCTTGAATACTTCATTATTCAGAGTGGACAATTAAAAGCTGATTTGTTTTGGGGTTTGTTGTTTGGTTTTGGTTTTTTTCTTTTTTATTTCTTCTTTTTTTTTTTTAATGGGAATTAGATCTAAACGCTGAGGACAAAATCTAAACTCCACACACCGTCTGCTTTCCCCAGTGTTACGAGCTGCACGTTGCAGGGTTAGAAACTTGTTGCAATTGTGCTACCGTGGAGGGGGGGAGCGGGGGGTTGTTACTCAGGCTGTGAAAATATTTAAGTAGTACTTACCCACTGCAAAGTCAATAAATCCATAGCGCACTAAAAACAACAAAAACTGTCTTACAAACCGGTACTTGTCGAGAATTGTTTGCCAGAATGCAGCAGAATTATTGCTACACCATCAGCATTCACTCACTGCAAAATTCAAGCAACCATGAAGTTCAGCAGTACAGACAGTTTTTAATGTGTTAATGGTTTGGGTTTCTTCAAAGTGTATTACTTTTTGAAGTCTGGGTGTTTCTATTTGTGCAGAAAATAGACTGAGGAGCTTTGAGCTCCTACTGTTACAAAAGTTAAAAGGAAACAAAGTTGAGCTGCTAAGTCGGCAGTCTGGAATGAGTCAATAGTATCTCCTTTGTCCTGCTAGCTTTCTCTGCTGTGGTGTATCTTTGCTCTATTTCCTCTGCACAAGCAAACGAGCATTTCTACCCCCAGAACATTTAATCGTTAGGCTTTATGGGTGTCCTGGCTTCTAAATACTCTAAACTACCAGTAAAATTCAAATGCATCTGGTTTTCCAGGCTGTATACAACAGTAGTGATGCTGTCAATGACAGCTTGTTCACTTCTTTAACCATGTAGATACTTACACATTTTCCATTATCTATAATTAATGGGGCAGATTATTCTTGCTTTGTTGTAGTAAGCCTTCAAAAGGGAAGAAATATGCCTTCTTAAAGTATTCCATCATCTCTTGTTTTTACCAAAAAAACCCCAAACCAACAAACCCAAAACAAAAGAAAGATTGGGATGGAGACACTAAGGAGCTGCAAATAACTCCCCCTCTCATTGACTTGGGGATTCCCTGGGAGTCTCAGAGGGCAAGGAGGTAACATAGCTGGCTTTTACAACAGGATCACAGGTCCTGACACAGGGTCACAGAGAATCTATGCTTGGCTAGCCCTGTGCTCCAGTTTTGTTTAGCTGGTAGCTAGTCCCTTGAGGGATCGATGTCAACTTAAGCATGCTAACTTCTACAAGCAAAGGGTTGGCCAGTGACCGAGAGCTGTAAGTGGCTCCTGGAGGGCTCCCTCGTTCTGCTGCGCTTGCAGCAGCTCGTCACAGAAAGAAATCAAAGGGACAACAGTATAAGGCAAACCCCAACACTGTCTGTTATCTGAAAACAAAAGGTGGGTAGATGTATGAGGTGGACTGGAAAAGCAGCTTGGGTAAGGACGTGGCTTATAGACTGAGGCACAGAAACTGGAGGCAACACCCATCACGGTGAGCTGAAGTTTCTGTGTGCCTCAAACACACTCTGCTCTCAAATTCTGGCATTGAGATTGGTATTGGTTGCTTTGGAGGTCTGTCACACACCCAGAGATCATAAACACATGCCAATTAAATATCCCACATTTAAAGGTATTAGTGTTCAGGAAACAAAACAAGAGCATATTTTCTCTGTATTATGTATATGTCTTAAACCAATCCAGTAAGGAAGGAGGTACATATATACACACGCACATACATATATCCTCATATTACTGGTCCTTTCTGGTTTAACTATCAGAAAGCATTGGAGACTAGAGTAGTTGGGTTACTGGAGTACACAGGAAAGTGAAACTGCAATAATACACTGAGAGGCTGAAACCCACATTTTAATATCCTACTACTGTATGTAGTTTTAACTTAATTTTTAGCCACAGTTCAAAGGCTTTTCAGGTCTGCAAAATCAAAATAATTTTTTTGTTTTGTTTTATAAACACAAGACTTGTTTATTATTAATTTATTTTAAAGTCTGTTTTTCTTTTGATTACCTGAAGTACAAAAATGAGTAACTCATCATATGATTATCTGAATCACCATTCCTTTCCCTTTTCACACTTGAAAAAGATTATCAGTCAGCTTCTGCTGTAGTAGTGTATCTGTGACAATTCTGACTGTACCTTTGGTGTCTGACACTTTCAATATTTTTTAAAATGTAATTCAGTACTTCATCCCCCAGTTCTTTTTAAATAATGCACCCTCATAATTCCTAAAGATAACAAGCAGTTTTCTCTGGTGACCATAAAGGCCTATGCTATTAATTTCTACAGCTTTCATTTAAAACTGAACATGTTCTTATCTTTTCAGTTGTAAAGGGTGTTACTAACTTACAGTTGGAAATTTGACTGATACACACAGCACAGTCTTCCTGGTTCTGCAAGCAGGCAGTTCCAGTGTTTCAGCTTTTGCACAGCAGCACTTTAACAAGCACCAGCCATGCATAACTAAAAAGACTGCAAGTCCAGTTACTGCTTTTTAGAAGCCCGTACCCAGCTCTTAAGTTACCCAAAATGTCCATTTTACATTGTTGTGGTCATAGAACAAAACGATTAACAGCAGGAAAGTCCAGTAGTTATTCACAAAGTATAAGATACAAGGGGAGAAGAAAAGTCTTTTAAAATTGAGCCTGAGATGCAGGAAGAAAGCAGCACAGCTCCAGCTATCCTTTTATAGTAACTGGTGTTTTATGGAAAGTGGGAAAGAAAAGAAACTCTCTCTTCCTTCCAGCAGCTAGCCCGTGATGCCATGACCCTTCTAACTGAAGACTGATAGCATTCTTGCAGAAATCTTTATGCAAGTTTCATTTCTAATATCTGGAAAGGAAAAGTATTGTTTCCCCTGGTTCCTTCTCTTGAACCTAGATACTGGATTCTGGGTCTTATCCTCTAGCTGTATGTATGTCTAATAGAACCATTTTCCAGTTTAGCATTGATGCTTTTTAAAAAAGTAATATACTTTTCAGAATATGTTAAAGTACTATAGCAGTCTTCATGAACATGATCTACATATACAGTTAACATGCGGAATACTACTTAGTATTTGGTGTATTAGCTAAGCAGGGCATTACTTCAAAATGTGTACATAATTTGTACACAAGATATACCTGCCACAGACTAAAAAAGAGCGCTCAAAGTGGATTACAGATACAAATACATCTTTTGTAAAATATGAATGAAAATTAGGAAATCAGTAGTAGTTAATCAGATGAGAAATATGCCCTTTAGACTGCACAAATAAGTAAAAAATAAATAGCTAGCTAAAAACAGAATATTGAAACCTCTCTGCTTTTTCAGGACTCTTAGTATCCTCATTTCTGGATGACTGTGGTATGTGCATGATCATCCTTTCTTATAAAATAATAAATTTCACAAAGATCCCACTGTATGACAGTGTACTGATTGGCTGTCACAACTACTGACTAAATATTAATTTTGGTAGTCTTTCCAAGTTAAATCTATAAATCTGGATAAGTTTTAAATCCCTACCCACAAGTGAAACTTGGAACACACTGATTTCTTCCTGACTTGCACATTGTCTGTCCTTGTTTGTAAAGCTTTATTCAGTGATTTACTTTAGGTCATCAAGTTTACTTTTATTAGTTGGTTAAAAAAATATTAGACAGTCTCTTTTGATTTGGAGTCGATTTCATTTTAGTTTTACAATACTAAACAGTGTGATAAACACTGCAGACTGACTAGGAGGAGCTGCACATCGGTGCAATCGCTTCAGTTTTTTAACTCCTACAGATTTTTATCCCTTACAAGCAATGATTTACATACCAGCGAGGGAAAATGAAAATGAGGGGGAAGCTCATTATAACCCTGTAAGTGTACTAGTTTCTTCTAACACTGACTAGATTAAACCTGGCCTATGACACAAGAACTGTGAAGGGTGAGAGCAAAGGGTCCCCTCTCATAATAGTCATGCACAATTAATGCTCTCTTAATTCAACAGAGAAAACCAGACCCAAAATGGGAAGGAGGATCTGGGCTACTATTCTTTCACTTCCACTCCCCACCCCCACGCTTTGAGCTGTAAAGAAAGGATCAGGTTGCACTATTTTAAAAGCTGGTGCAGTACACTCACTTCCTCAATATATTGGAGGGCACCAGGAGAAAATCTCTCTCAGAGTTCCCTGCAGGAGTGCCTGCTGCTTCACAACATCCTTTACTCAGGACTGTGACTTATCAACAGAGCTGAGCCTTCAATTAAGTGATGAAAAGTTCCCCTGTAAATATATTCTATTTTTAGGGACGTATGCAAGTAAGAATATTATTGAACTAACTTACCTTTGACACGTGGTTTTGAAAGCTTCACACTTGATGCAAGTCAGAAAAAACAAACTATCGCAATAGCTCAGCACTACAGGTAAAGTAGATCTGCAAATAAATGAAAAAAAGAAATTCAGTGACTTGGCATAATTTCCTGAACATGCTTAAACAAGTGGGATTGATTAACACACTAAAGAATACATTTGCTCTCTCTTCCACCCCACCATCTAAGTGCAGATTGCTAGTTACTGTTCCTACAGACATTTCAAGTTAAATCATACACCTGATGTTAAATCTATATCAAGGTGGAAGATGGATGGTGTTTTGGCGAAGGTTTGGAATGGGAGTTCAAATGAGGGCCATAATGCTGTCCCTAGCTCAGAATTTCACTAATAGCTTTTAGATTCTAAGATAGGAACAACTGTAACTGTCCTGGCTCTCACTGAATCTAAGAGACAAAATAATGGTTATAGGACATCCCAAGGCTACATAAACTAAGGTTATAAAAAAGTCTAAAACAACCTAAGATCTGAAATAAGTGCTCAGCAACTTCTTGTTTACCTGTGTATTTGTCTTTTCAAAATACAAAACTCATGGTTACAGAGCCAAGGTGCCTAGTTAGCAGCATTTACTGAGTGTCAAAAGGCTAATCCATCCAGAATAATCTCCCTTAAAGGAGTTCTTGTGCTGTATCATATCTCCACACAAAAGAACACAAAATTACAGTGACTGAAATCCTCACCATTCTTCCACACTTCACATTAGATATGAAGACCTGACTGGGAAAGAGCACTAAAAGCCCCGTATCTCACCCAAGGAAGGTTCCCTCTGTAGGAATTGTGGAAAGAAGCCATAAGCCTCCTCCTGTTGGAAGAGGGGAAGCTTTGGGTGCAGTGGGAGAGTCTGCACAAAGCACTGCATAGATGGTGGGCTGTGAGTCAGTGGCACTTGGAGGCTAGAAGAGCTGTGTCGTTGCAGTATCATCTGTCAAGTAGCCCAACAGTGAGAAGGCATAAATGCTGATAAATCTTGCCTCAGCTTCTTCTACCTAAGCTATGTGAGTTTTAAAAGGACCAAAATCTCATTTCAAGCTTAAGAAAAAACAGAGATCTATAGATAAAAAGATGTATATTAGATGTAGGTGTTACTATTACACTTGTTAATAATACAACATACAGACTTGCAGACATTTCGTTTAAAAGCAAGAATTAAAATAATAACAGGTTGTGTCATGACAACAAATTTACAAGTAGTGCCAAAACTGTCCTTTTCTCATGCATAAGATTCATCCTTCTAGATGGAAAGCCTGCTGGAAATATGCAAGAGGCACATGAAAATGGAGGGAAAATAAGTTTAATGAAAGATGCTGAATTGGATGACTGAAGTCTTCATCAAATAAGAAAGCAATATCCTATTTACTTGCTGATGCTGTGTGAATGAATGAGTCAAAGCCCACACATACTCTTGCAAATGTCACAAGGATTCCACCTCTTTATGTCTGTGAGGTCATGATTGACTATGTACTGACCCCTGATACACTCCTGCCACCTTTTCTTTAATACAGCAAACATACACCTCTGCAACAACTTGAGCACAAACAAGTGCTATACATTGCATGCTGCCTCCCCTTCCTTCTTTTTAGTTTATTTTAGCAATTATGCCTCCCAAAAAAATTTCTTATAATCTTTTCTGTCTCTGCAGACTTTCTCGAACTGAGAAGTTTCTTAATCAGACACATGTAACAGTACAAGGAAAA
>NW_009952640.1:1837-39463 GCF_000747805.2 Chaetura pelagica | reverse complement strand
AGTAGCTTTTCAGGAAAAGAAATACTTTATTTAAAACAAAAAATCTCAATTGATGGAGGCTCATGTTTATATTATCATTAAAACTTTTGCCAAAAGGAGAGGAAACAGTAACTGCAGACAGTCATTCAAAAGGAAGCTCTGTTACAGTACAGACCCAAACATGTAAGTTGTCAGAGTATATAAAATAGGTAACCAATGCTGAACTTCTGCATGTGCTTGAAATACCAAGCTGTGAATGTGGATTGCTCTTTAATGTGCCTAACAGCCTTAATGCTGAAACCTATACAAGGAGATAATTAATACAATAGCCTTCACCAAGCACAAAACTGAGATATTTCTTCACAGAAACTTCTCTAGCTCCAACAAAGACACCATTCAAAAAAAAAAAAAAAAAAAAGGCATTTCAAAGATGACTGTAAATGCTGGACATAGACAGATTCTTGAGCTAAAGACAGACATCCGCTAGCTAAAAGGAATAACTCAAACAAAGGAGAGACTTTCAAGTTTCAGGCTTTCAAGTTTGAGACCTCTAGTTTGAATTTATCTGTGTTTTCACACATCAGTAGGTTCAGTGGAGTTAGAAATAACCAGTACATGTAATGAAAACAGTCTCTATCAGTGGATACAGCATGAACATGATAACATATGTTTTCCAAGCCTAGAGCAATTGTCAAGCAATTACTATTTGTCAAGGCAACACACTTGATAGTCAGGGTCATCTAACCCTAGGTCATCTCCTTCTACCTTATTCTGAGGCAGGTCTCAGTAACGTGGCTGCCCAGCTTTCTTTAATTTGCTCTGAAGGAAGGCTGCAGATGCAGGTTTCTCTCACACAAGCAGCCAGGAAGCTGAGGGGGCAGAGGCAGCAGCCAGGGGTGCAGTTCCTGCACCCCCACAGCTCACACCAGCAACAGCTGCTGGGGTTTTGTTCCACGACAAGGAGGGCCCACACAGGTCAGAGGGGACTCCTGGGCAACTGATTATTAACCAGGGCACTTGCAAAGCCCATATTGTGTTTGTTTAGGACCCAGAACTACAAGTGCATGTTATCAGCAGACTGGGTGGATTGGTTTGTGTCTCTTGGGTTAAATTATCAGTTCTAGCTACCCTTTAAAATAGAAGCAAGAAATAATGTCTTGTCTTATGTAGTCTATCTTGGTCCAGGTTTACATATTAACATCTTATTCTTTAATGTTAAAAGCCTTTATTCAACTGAATATACCCTCTTTACAAATTACAATTATTTTTGCTATCCTGATTGTTATTTCATGCCTGTACAATTTTTATTTAATCATCTATATAACTCACTTCTAATTTTTAATTCTTACATTTTATGGTAGAAAATTTAATGGCTTTTCTTTACCACATGATTCAGTCTTCCAATTATAATTTGCAAACTGCGTGTAGATGGAAAATGGAATTAAATTAAATGTAGCAATAGAGCTCTTCATTTTATATCAGTTAAATTAAATAACCATAGATGTACATAACATGTAAGAAAAAAATTATCAGAACATACTGCACTGAAAACTGAGTTACTCAACAAGGACTAATCACTGCTAGTTGGTGAACTTCAGTGATTGTTTCTGGTCAGCATGACCTTCAAGACTTTAGAACTAGTACATCTCATCCTCTTACAGTTTTCATTCGTGGACCTAATGAGAAAAAATGAAATTACTTGCTTTTTCATCTCCCAGTGGTTTTTCATTTTTGAACATACTAGTCATTAATATAAAATAGAAAAATACATTAAAAGAGAAAAAAACCCCATATCTATCAGAGGTAGGTTCAGCATTCTGGAGGTTATAATTTCAACTGCTCTACCAGTGATTTCTACCCCTTCAGTAGTTTGACTTTCTCTGAAACTTTGGCATAAAAAAATGTGTTGCATAGGATTTTTATTGTGTTATTTTAAAATACTATGGTAAATTTAACCTTATTACCAGCTGCCCTACTTCCATACTTAATTTTAAGTGGTCTTGTTAAAAAAAGAAATATTGAATTTAAATAAAGTGTACATATAGAACTCATTAAACATATATTAATCACTCCAGGAGGCCCCACAAGTAATAGAAAATGTGGATTCCTTCCTTTCTAATTTATCAGCCATTTGTGCTATAGTATGTCCAAAATAGAATGGGTTCCTACTGTGCCTGCTGGTGTACATACAAAGTTAAAGAGACAGAGCCCTGGCACAGAGGTTTGCCTTCATTTGCTCAACACCTGAGGTGTTAAGAGTAAAAAGACAAACGGGAGAGGCTTTTTTTTTTTTTTTTAAGCACTGGCTGTTCAGGTGCAGATTTGCCAGCAGCAGAAGGCAGAGGGTGAAAGGATACTATGAAGGGCTCTAGATCTCCCGTCTGTTCCTCCATCCCTTCCTATTCCCCTCCTCCTTGAGCTCTAGCTATATTCACCTATGCCTATCTACTGAAAATTGGAAGGACTTGAAGCTAACCCAGGAACTGAACATATGCACTGACCACCTTTATCTCTGCTAGCTAGACACACTTCCCATTTAATTTCCTTGTTCTTGCTAAGTGACTTAGGAGGATAAATCTATTATCAGAATAAGTCCTCAAGCTGAAAGGAAGAGAAGGAAAGTAATTTATGAGAATTTCCAAAGGTTGTGATCCTGGCTTGCTGAATTTTAGAACATGACTTATAGATTTGGCACTACAGATGAGCAGATTTGATTTATTCACTTAACAGGGATCAGAATGAAATTCTTCCTCCCAAATTACTGTGATGGAAACAACACTATTCCATGGATTTTCTGTTAATTTTCTTGCTCTTTTCTTTTGTGGGCTCAAAGATTTCCTCTCTGTAGTAGAGAGAACCTGAAGGCGAGCATACAGAACAAGAAAAGCCACAATTACAATGGTAGCAACAGGTTCCTAGAGAGATAAAGATTAATAAGGTTTGTTTGGCTTAGGTAAGGGGATGATTAAGTGAGGAAAAAGAGGTGAGGCAGAAGCATTTTTTTAACATTTGTCATAAAATCTTTGAAATACCACAGTTAGCAAAGCTGACAGTGCAGTATAAGAAACAAGAATGGCTATGGTTGGCACACACTTGGCCCATTTCCCTATCTCCAACAGCAGACATAAGCCAATTCTTACCCAAGTACTCTCTCAGAGAACAGCAGGACCAGGACAAGCACATTTGGTAATGCCCATGGATTGCAGGATCCAACTTTGTTTTAGCTCAGGAGGTTTCCTGAGCCTGATGTGGTTTGTCTAGTCAGTGACCTTTACTAGATCTTTCTTCCAAGGTCTTGTGCAGTCTCTCCTTAGATCCCTGTGAATTTCTTTCATCCATCTGTCTTTAGGCAAAGACTGTCATGAGTATATTACCCACAGGCATATAAATAAAATCTATTGTATTATTTGCTTTGAATCTGCCTCTACCAGCTTAATCTGATGCATCCTCATTGCTTATTGATAGAGAAGATGAAAAGTTGATCCCTGTCCATCCTTCGCTTGTGTAATTTTGAAACATTTCTTGCTGTTTTGAAGAAGAGTTAGAAGGGTGCTGTAAATAAAGTCTCTGAAGAAAAGTCCATTGGCCCTGTGCTGGAAATCTATTTCTTCTTAGCTCTGCCAGTCAACCACCAGTTCGCCTGCTATCTGTGGCAGATGCTGAAGCTGCTATTGCACATAAGTCCTTCCAAGATCCTAGGGAACTGGAAGCTGAGATGAGCACATTCTGAGAGAGCCATTCTTCCCCACTGTTAGGGAAGATGCACTAGAGGAAAATATGCAGTCATGCATATTGTGCTCTTAAAACCCTGCTGGTCATTCTGCAAGCAGAATCTAAAAGAATAGTAGGGAGTGGAAATGAAGATTTGTCAATCCACAGAAATCAGCCCCATTCTAAGAAAATTACTTGCTAGTTACTAAAGCTCAAGGAATCAATACAAACTTCCTCTAAAAACTGAAGTAGAAAACTGAAGACAAAGTTACATCTTCCTCTAAAAGAGGAGGACATTGTTTCTAGAGTTTGGCAGTAGACCTTAAGTGGGCACAGTTAACATCATAATTAAAACCACGTAAGTTTGTCAGTTTCAGTAGGAGATTCATAACCCATGCATTATACTTCTGTTTTTCCTGCTATGTGTTTTACAAGGCACAGAATATTTCACAAGCAGACAGGGAAGCTCAGTTTCCATGAGTTAAAAAATTCTACGGATAGGTAAGACAGGTCTCCATTTTCAGGTAAATATGTAAAGAGAGGCTTTTTAGAAATCTTCCTACAAGCTAAGGTATATTGTATCCCTGTGCAGAAGATGAGCAGTTATTGCAGGAAAATACACTTTTAGAGAAACTACACAAACTCTAGTTAGTGTCTCCTTGGGGAGATAATGTATAACAGCATAACCAAGTGCTTCAAATCAATGATGTTGGTTTTGTAAGGCTGAGAACTATCGATGATGTAATTTCAGACCTGTGTGAACTGAATCAATCATCTGTTGTGGTACTACACTTTAGTCTTTTATCTTCTGAGGCTGGATGTGATGACAGCTACTTTTTCTGGGAGGAGGCAGGGGGAACACCAAACCAACAGAAACTTGTTTGGTTCACATGAAAGACTGAAGGGTAGATCTCTGTCCTGTAGTCCAGTGTTCCTAAGGAATCTAATGTCTTTTCTCTGCTGCATGAACCCCTATGTAAAAATAGACATCTTGCAGGCTGGCAGTTCAAAATCCCTGAGGATTAGTGATTGGTTAGGAGATTATGGATACTACTCCAGCCTGAATTTGAAATAGCAAATGAAAGTGCTGAGGCACTGATAGTTGACACTGAGCTGCTAGCCCCCCTGACCTCTCTGTGAAGCTGCAGATACAGAAGGCTCTGTCACTAATTTGTAATGGTACATTTGCTTCTGCAATCAGTCATAGAAGGAAATCTATTTCTGGTGTATATTGTTTCTAATAAGCTGGAGAGCATGATAGAGAATAAGAGAGAGAAAAGCCATGCGACCAACAAGTCGCTGAGCACTGTGTACAACACAGTACTGAAAATACAACCACTTTTATCAGGGCTACAAAGATGTAAGGCACTCAACACAAAGCCAGTCACTATCAATATCCCTGCAGGAAGCATACAAGTAATAAAACAGGTCTTTTCAGGCCCCAAACTTTGAAATACATTAATCAAAGACAAGCCATATTGCTGATTAATCTTTTATCCCTTGCTACATGCATATGTACATGCTATAGGCAGCGACATGTGCCAGGATCACACTCTTCTTGCCTCCATCAGACTTCCCTGGCAGTCCAAGTGGACCCTGGTAATGCCTATGCTCCAGAAGCTCAGAATCACAGCTTTTAGGGCACTGAGAGACCATCTTAAATAATAACTAGAGCTTTACTTGTGAAATTCAGAAAGAAATCTTCTCCCTCTTCTGCTGTATGTTTTCCTTTGGAAAGGAAGAAATGTTACTGTAGGACACATTGCTCTCTGAAGAATCACACTAGGGAACACCTTAAAGGCCAGTGACTTATGACTCCTTTATTCATATGTAAAGAGATAGATCTAATATGTTAACTCTACTTTGCTAGTGGTCATAAGGAGACTTAATTTACTGCATGAATTTAATTATACTATTATATATAAAGTTAAATTAATTACATAGTACATATACTGCATTATTTCCATCTTTGTGGTATGATGGAAATAATGAAATAATGAATGTTTGTGCTCACGTAGCTGTGCAGTGCCCTGAGGATAGTGGACATGAGGTTGCTTCAAGTAGCAGTCTGCTGATAACCATCTAATGGACTCTGCTTATCCAAATAATCTGTCCTTCCACTCATGGGTCACATACACAGCAGCAATGAAATCCATCTACACAACCACTCAAAGAAGTAGCCAAAAGCCTCTCCTCTGAGTTATTCATGCTCTTTATAAAAATTGGACAATTAAAATAACTCTCTGTGCTTTGGCCAACTTACACGGAAAACTGGACTGTACAAATTAGTACACACAGAAACTGCCTTAAGAAAGCAGCCATCTCTTTATACTGCTACTGTACATCACAATATTAGTCTGAAGAGCCCAAAACTACAAATACACTTCCTAGTACAACAGAGGAAACACTTTCTTAATTCTGACATTTTCCTATCTATTTCTCAAACTCATCCAAATAACCCCCATACTCTTAAGTGCTAATACTTACACTCTCCAACCTATATCCAACCATAGGGCTGTCTTACTGAAGTAGAGTTTCTACTACTTTGACCAGCCCAATTGTGGTTATGTTAAATAAGGGGATTATCATCACTTCAAAATATTATTATATCTGTTAACACAGAATAACTCAAAACAACTGCATATCATGTTTTCCCAGTTCTGTTTCTGAATGTCCTTGTTTGATCTATAAGTAATATTTACAACATTATTAAATAATAAATTAATTTGCACCTTTGAAAATGGGGATTAGATCATTCTGTATTACTAGCTCTATATTTTTATCAGCATCATACTCTCCAAAATAGACACATGCACCTTGCTAGAGGTTGATTTCTGTAGTAGCTTCTAAAGATATTCAGGAAAAACTAAATTTGTCATCATAATAAATACCCTCTGGTTAGATAAATATTTTCTCTAGTCAGCAAAAAGTATTTTTAAACTCTTCAATAAAATATTAACTAAGAAAGCTGAAAATATAGTTTGCATTTTATAACTTTAAACTATAAATATAAATGTGAATGTTCAATTACAAAAATTACCAAGCTATATAAATTTTATTGATGCATTTATATATTTTATATATTAATATAGCAAATTAATATAAATGCAAGTTCTGACAGGTAAAACCAGACAACCTTACATTTAAATTGTATGTGAAAGGAGGCTTAGTAGATTTTTCATTTTTCTCAAATTGTTGAATTCATTAAGGCCTCTCAAAATTTTACACGATTATTCTCTCCTCACAACACAGCTTGGAGCATAAGCTAGTTCTTTGGCTTTCATGAGAAGTCAAGTCACTCAACTTTCAGTGGCCTTTTTAAACCAGTATTTCACTTCTATCCAGGAATTAGATTTTGCTATCCTTCTATAAAAGTGAGTTAAACATTCTAAAGTTATTCACTAGACCATTTTACTGCCAAAAGTTTCTCTGACCTGTACTGGTTTTCTTCTACATAAACTGTATTAATATGAAGGTACAGTGGTATGTTATTCATACTCTTGAATAATTCTATACAAGTTGACAGCAACCTTTCTCCAGATTGGCTTGTATTTTAAAGGTTTTAACTCTTCAGTGGTCTCTTTCTAAGTTAATACTCAAACAGCACAAGCAGATGTCTCCTACTTTAAAAAAATACCAAGAAACCCAAAGACAGTGAAATCTAAATGATTCAAGTGCACTGTTAACAGAAGAGTTGTACTGGAACCTCTTGATTCTACATTAAGATAACAAGAGAGAGAGACCTACAAAAATGAAGGAGGGCTACTTTTCTTACTTAGATCTTCTTCTCTGGGAGTTTAACTGAGTGAAAGCCACTTGATTCTCTGTATACTATTCACATTTTTAATACAGCTGCTTTTAATAATGAAACCTTTGCTAACAAAAATTGAGGGTAAAAAGTACAATCAAATGCCCATTTGTAAATGTTCACAACCTTTCCTGTTGCAGACAAGAAAAAAACACTGGAAGATGTGATTTTGAAGAACTTTGATTTGAAGACTTTAATTATTTTTTTATATGAACATATAAGTTCTTAAGCAGCTAACAGATTATCACAGTAATAAATATAAATGGTTTTCTCATCATCCTTCAAATTTCATTTCTTAGAAAGAACAGACATACTAGCCAGTATTCTGTGTAAGAAAATTATTTTGATTCCTTCAATATCCTTGCTCTCTTATGTTACATATTTATCTTCTAGCAAAAGCATATACATAAAGGATTCACATTATAATAAAACCCTTGAATATTGGTAACGTGAACCATATATATCTTTTAATGTTGTTTTTGTGTACAGGAAAATAAAACACATTGATGTTTGGAGCAGAAATACAAGTGATACTTGCTAATATCGCTAACTAATTTCACCTTGGGGTTCCTTAATCACAGCACAGACACTAGGTTTCATTTTTATTACTAACAGGCTTAACTTAACACAGTAAAAATAAGCTGTTAACCACAGAAAGTAAAATTCATCATCAAAGTTCAGGTTTTGTTCAGGAATCACTTTTTTCAGATAATCTGTCAAAAAATAAACCTTAGTTATCCACATGTGACTTAAAAAAAACTGTATGTGTTTTGAATGCACAATATTCCCCCACAGTATCTACAAAGCTACACGTACCTGAAGAGCTTGTGCTAAATAGAATTAGAAGCCAAGGAAAAAAGGTATTGACAAGGCTGAAATCAGCTTCCTGCACAGAGGATCAAAGAGTGTAAACAGAGTAGAATCATAGAATCGTAGAATCATAGAATCATTTAAGTTGGAAGAGACCTTCAAGATCATCGGGTCCAACTGTAACCCCACTACCACAGCCACTAAACTATGTCCTGAAGCACCACGTCTAAATGCTTCTTGAACACCTCCACGGATGGCAACTCCACCACCTCCCTGAGCAGCCCATTCCAATGCCTCACCACTCCTTCAGTAAATACACTTTTCCTAATATCAAACCTAAACCTCCCCTGGCACAACTTAAACCCATTTCCTATTGTCCTATCACTAGTTACTTGGAGAGAAGAGACCAACAGCAACTTCTCTACAACCTCCCTTCAGGTAGTTGAAGAGAGCAATAAGATTTCCCCTGAGCCTTCTCTTCTTCAGACTGAACAACCCCAGTTCCCTCAGCTGCTCCTCATATGACATGCCCTCCAGAACCCTCACCAGCCTCCTTGCTCTTCTCTGGATGTGCTTCAGGCCCTCAATGTCTTATACTGTGGTACCCAGAACTGCACACAGTACTCAAGCTGTGGTCTCACCAGTGCTGAGTTACAGGGACATGATCACTTCCCTACTCCTGCTGGCCACACTATTCCTAGAAATTATATGTATATGAACTTTAAAATCTAAATACATTAAAATTATTGAAAGGCATACAAATTACTATAATATGTCTAGTGACAACAAAATGATACCTGCGTTTATGATAATGTATCATCTGTTCAGACTATCCAATTTAATCACATTCTGAATTTATTTTTCAAATTACTTCCTGATACTCCAAATTATTTACCAGTGGAGCCAACAATTATGAAAGAAGACAGATGTAAGAACACTGTGATGACAGAAACTTTCTGTCTAATCTGTTCTAAATAGCCAGTGAGGAAGATGCTCCAGCGTTGTCAGACAGCCTGATTCCAGTCTTTAACTGTCCTTTGTACTTAGAATAATTTTCCAAATATGTAGCTTGTTCTTCTTCACTGTTAATTAAGATTATTATTTTTTTCTCATCCTTCCACAACTGGGTACAAAAAACAGTTGATCACTGTCTTCTTCCCAATAATCTTTAGATGTCAGATTATTTTCCCCAATCAACTTTTCTCTAGACTAAATAAATACAATTCTTTTGAAACCTGCCATATAAATACTGCTTTTCAGTCATGTGATTCCTGTGGAATCACCTTTACTTGGAAATCCAAAGAGTTTTCCTTTTCCAGGATTTAAGTACAGAGATACAACAGTTTTATTCACTGACTTGTGTTCTAGCCATTTTGCTTCATCTGTAAAACTAGGCAGCATCAATGCTATGTGGAATTTTGTGGTACTCTAGAGCAGTAGGCCTCACAGACCCTTGAAATAAAATAAATACACCTGTCCATCTCTTCAGTAACTTTTTTGGAAATCAGTAATGACACTTAATCTTCTCTGAATGCAGAATAACTTGCTTGATCTTATTTTTTTCTTTTTATCAAATAACTGGATAAACCAGGAATTTTGTGTACCTTCTTCTTGGTAATACTATAACTTTTATATTTGACTACTAAAACAAGAATTTTAACAATATTTTAAATAAATAAGCAGACAGATGGATGGACAGGCAGGCATAAATCTAGTTTTCTTTGAGAATCATGCACAATAGAAGGAAGATTTTACTTCAAGCCTGTACCTCTATTGTCTCAAAATAGATAATATCTGCTGAAATAGAGGTAGAAGAAGCTTGCTAGTTGAAGTATACTATGGAGTCTCTTTCTGAGTATTACACAAATATTAGTTTGTGGCAGAAGTATGTCAGGTTCTGTATTGTTTTCAATGAGTTATGTCTGAATTATGCAGAAATATTCTGGACCAAGAAAAGTAAACCGAAGTATGTAAGGTATAATAACAGGTCAAGGAAGTGCTCTAAATACTGCAGTGGCTGGCTGTCTTCACATTTATGTCCAGGTGCCTGTCTTTAGACAATCCAGTCTCCTTACTTCTTTTAACTAGAGATAGTTTATCCCAGGAATCTCCAAACTATTTCAGTGGGGAGGAAACTTAAAAACTGGGCAGTTGTTTCTGACATCTAGGCCAGATTTTCTGCTTCTCTGCATTTTGCAAAGACTATACAACTATACTATGAAAGTTCTTCTAAGTAGCTGTTTCTATGGTTTGGTTTTGCTTTTTAATATTCATACAGTTTATTGATAGGGTACTTTCACAACAAATTCCTGAAATTTAGTAGCTGTCCTTTGTAATATAGTTAACCGATCCATCTGCAAAACACCAAAATCCCATGATACCTAGGTGTGCTCTCAATATGCTAAATGAGTAAAGAGGCTTAAGGGCTCCCAGCAGCATTCTACTCCTGCTCAGAGCCACCCATTCCCAATCTTCAGCTAAGGCTTTTTACAATTCCCCCTACCCTTCAGCCAAAACTCTGATGTAGACATGATCACCTTACCTTACTCCAACTTAGCTTAGAGTAGGTCCTAAAAATTATGTCCACCCACTTCCTTGGGAAACATAGAGAGGCAAACCCCCAAAAAGTGATTATTTAAGCAGGAGTGGTGGGCACAGGACATATGCCCAATGAAGAGCAAAGCAGTTTATGCACACTTCTCTAGCAGACAGTTGTACCTGCACTATCTGCTATAACATTTTTCAGAATCTCTTTTCATAGAAGTCTTAACATTACATTTTTTCCTCAAAACAGGAACTACCTGTTTTAGCAGTTCAGACAGTAGGTTTATAATATGTAATGTATTCACAGAGAAGCAGACAACTTCAAATATTTTGTTTTGTTGTTTCATGTCATCTTCTAAAACAACACCTAAGGGCATCACAGTATTATAATTTTATATAATGCATTTGCAATTCAAAATTACAAAGTCATTATAAGAAAAACACTTTCAGCATGGTATCTAATATATGTGACAGATCTGCTTTACATTTTTCTCCACCTATGTTTATGTAATTCTGCTTTCTCATATTTTATTTTATATTCTCTTGCTTTTTTAATGCAGTTTCTATTATTTACAATAATATATTTCTATTATTTGCAAGAACGTAAGTTTAATGAAGCTAAAGCAAACCAAAGGTACAGAATCATGCATTCATATTACAAAATTAATTTTTCCCAACATATTTCCACACTGTGTTGCATATATGGTTGGATGGCAATACAGTAAAGCCAGAATAGTCAGTTAGTTCCTCCAGAAAAGCTGCCTGCCTTTCTGCAAGACTGCTTCTCCAAATACTTAATCTATAGGCAAATTTATTGCTGAATAGTTGTTATGATGGTCTATTTGCTTCCCAGTGTTCCATTAATAATAATTTCCTATTAAGAATTGTTTCCAAACACCTACTCCCAACCTTCCTTCTCAACTTCTAGCTTTTGATCTATAGCACCCTAACATTTTGCTCAACCTATTTATTTCATTTTTGTACTTTATGTCCTCAGCACTCACCAGAGGACCTGAACCCTTTCAGAATCTGCATATGGTTTTCATTAGAGCAGTTTATTTCCTCTCTTTACCTCTGAGTAGCTTAAAAACCAATATTCAGCTGAACGCTAATGCTTTATGTTCCAACATTGTCTGACTTGCCATATTTTCCCTTCCTTTTCTGTTTTCTGTCTTCAGACTTAAGCAGGTAATCCCAGACCATAAAGTAGTCTACAAATGTAATTTTATTTCCCTTTTTTGTGCATCCTGCACTTAGTTTTCTAAAACCTGTAATAGTAGAAATTATTGTGAAAATAACTGATGACCTCACTAGGTCAAAATATGACCTGGAACCTAATAGTAATTAGATCACACACTGGAAAACTATACAGAGATTATGTTAATCCCAAGATATTATTGCATATTCCTTTTTGAAATCTGTATAAATATTCCATAAAGCTCTTATCCCATCATGTGCACCATGAGGTCACTATTTTATATTTAAGTATGTCCACCTCAGAACCAGACCCGTCTCAAAAGTCTCAGAATAAAACACCATAAGTAAATTAATTATATTTCAGGCTTTTATTCTACAAGGAAGTCTACATGGGTGGGACCCAAATTGCATTTTACTAATGAATTAAATGTATTTAGCCAAATGGTCATATACTGACTTCTTTATTGTAACCTTGCTTATCTTGAAAAGAATATTCACTCATTTAACTGGCTTTCCAGTTTCCATTTAAAAATACTTCCATGTCAGATCAGTACTGTTTTTACTTCATTGGTCTCTTCTGATTTCCTTAATTTACCAATTTTTCATATTTTCTATGCTTTCTTTCCTTTTACCTACGTAAGTCACACAAGACAAACAAATGTGTACATTCATCAACATATCTGTTCAAGAACCAGCAGTCTGAAAGATACCTATAGCTTATTGGGTTTCATGCCACTGTGACTTTCATCTAGAACAGGCCAGTACAGTTGTAATTACTGGCAGCTGGATGTAGTTTGTAAGGTTAACATCTGTGTTACTGAGCTAAACAGGGCTCAGACACCTGCTTGAGCTCTACCATGTGATAATCTATGCCATTTGACTGTCAGCATGCTCTTTGGTGTGCTTTTGGCCCAGGTCAACAAGCACTCAGGCAAAATTTAGGGATTAGCATGGGCTGTCTCTTCAGCTATCTTTTCAAATAAATGATCTGATCAGTAGACAGTGGTCTAGTATGTCCATTTATTTAGTGTTACTCTATTGGAAACAAAGGGAAAAAAAATTGAAGAAATTTGAAAACAATCTGCTTTCTAGTGTTTCTTTTAAAGTTTCACATATTTTCAGATTATATTAGCAAATCTATACTATGCAGATTATTAGGCTTTCTCCCATAGCATCACATGGTCTGAGCTTTCTTTCAGTTATATCTTTCTATGATGGCAAGCTTAAAGTTCCCACTTCCAGTTCTGTTTTCTATTCTCCCACTTTATACTTCACTAAACATTTATGCATAATGGAATCTTGCTCTTTTCCTACTGCAATATTACTGCTGAACCAGCTTTCAGCCATTACTCTTCAAACTCTCTCCAGTTCTGCCAGTGATTTTGACACTACAGTTACCATTTTTCTGGACTTTTCATTAAACCAGAAGTAATATATATAAATAAGGTCTTCATTTTAGATCTAGTCTCTTCTTTTTTTTTTTTTCCCTAATCACTATCAGATCTAGAACAAAATTAATTCTCATTACTTCTTCCATGTTTTTTTTAAGTGCTATACAAAAACATTCTTCTGCAGCCTATTTTGAAACATTTCTTGCATGTAACCCAAATTCCTCTTTTACAGCTTTTCACGCATGTATTTTCATATACATAGCACTACATGTATGTGTAAAATACACATAGATGTGTATATATCAACTATAGAGATCCTTATAATCCTAGAAAAAGTCAAATGAAACAAACCTTCAACACATTCTTAATGGATTCTGCAACTTCCATTTTCATTTGTGAAATTATTTCTGTGTCTGCCAGCCATGTGAATTGCAGGATCTGCAAGCAGGGTAGTTGTTTTATTTATTATGCTTCCCTCACCTTAGATATAGTCTATTTATGTCCTAGCTAGACTTGTTTGTAATACAAACAAAAAACATTTCATGGAGTTCGTAGTTGCACCTAAGTTGTACCTAAGCCATGTTTATGGAATGAAAGACCTATGTTTTGAACCTAGAAAGACCATGCAGGGGGGTTGAAACTAGATTATCTTTAAGGTCCTTTTTAACCCAAACCATTCTGTGATTCATGATTATTTCTTGAAGCACTTTATAGATGAAGGATGTTCTCATGTCTCAGTGTAGCAATATTCATTCAACTTTATTCTCCTCTTGCAAGTCTTTTCCTTTGGTTATACTTACTCATTTGCTGAGTATTTTTTGTTTGTTTTGTTTGTATTTCCAGCTACACTTTCCTCACTGTTCTTTATATATTTTAAAAAATAGACATTTTTAACTGGTTCTTTTAACTGAGACTTTATCACCCAAAAATTGCAAAATCAAAAATACATAAACTTGGGTGTAAAAACAATTCTCTCTTCAAGCTACAACCCTGAACTTTAGATTAGCAGTAATAGTTTTGTAACTTAACAAGCAGTATCAATATAGCACTCTCAAAATCAAAGTAATTTTCTAAAACTACACTAATTAAAGTCCATTTGATGTACTTTCTTCTAACAATAATATGCTACTGTTAGAATTGTATTATTTCTCATGATGAGTAAGACCTTATTCCATAAGTACTCTATTGTAAAGTGAATTCAAGTATTAAGTAAGGGACTATTTAATGATCTGTACTGTGTTACAGAGCTAATAGAAAGGACAAATCTTTAGTAAGCAGTGGTGACTTGATTTTATGCATGCAAATGTATACCATTTGAGGATACACTCCAGAAAATCTTAACAGACTTTACATAGTTCTTAGTATTCTTTCTTTCTTTTTCTGTGGATAATTTTCATATGGTATATTTTTACAAAATGAGTTGCAGTTGATTAAGAAAAAACTTACTGCTACTGCTGTACAACAGAAAAACTCATCATCAGTGTAACTGTTTTGGAGGTTTCAAATTTCCTTTGGTTTCTAATCATTGTCTGTAATGTCATTCTCATGGCTCATTAAATCAATCTGGCAAATAAGGTGCTTTTTTAATGGGCTCAAGAATATGCAAAGTCCTCCATATATTCTAGTTAAAAACTTTTAGGCACCATAAATTACATTCTCAGACACACCTCCAACCATTAGTAAGTAAGTTGCTTCAGAAGAAGCTTTAGAATCATATTTTAAACATCTGAAGTTCTAAACTTCATTATTTATGTTTTATCATGTACTTGCCATTCGTTTTATTTCAACCCAAATAATTCAGGTTATCTAGCAAACATTTAGTATAGATAACAACACATGTAGGTATCTCTCCCTCAGAAAACATTAACCTTTATTTAATACTTCTGCTTATAACAAAGGATTATTTTAAAAAGTTCACCAGATTTTATGGGCATACATCTTTTAGTTATTTTTTTAAACTTTAACTGCTTATATTACTATCAACGGAAAGCACTCTTACATCAGCATTTCTGTTTATCTGAAAGTAAAATCTGAAAACTTCTGCCATATGATTTATGAATGCAGCATGATTGCTTTCTTTCAGCTACTCTTTTTAAGTTAGCATTCCTATATTAAACAAGTACCATAAGTCTGTATTTTTACAGGAATGTTTTTATCTCTGACCAAAATTATTATCCCATTGATGTAGGAGGCAAGATACTTTTATCCTATGAAGGCACATGTGCAATAAAAAAACTTAAAATGCTGTCACTGAATTGTTAAGTTTCTTATCTGGTTTACTGGAGGCTCTAAAATAGCAGATCCATCCACTGTTTAGAAGTAAATGTATTATTTAATATACACGATCATGCTTAAGGCAATATTTTAGGAAAATGGATTCATACATGATAGAAAAATGGATCGGAATTGAACCAAAAGAGTTAGGAGAGTCCAGTGCAAAAAGGAACAGGAAACTTAGGTTACCAAAAGGAGCAAAGCAAGGGAGAAGACAGAAGAGAGATCTTCAATAGGTATAAATCAAGAAAATATTACCACAGGGAGGAAGAAAGTAATTTCACCTTTTAGTAAGTCAGATTTCACCAGTATATGGCTTTTAAAATTTATTCCATTTTTTGCAAGTGAGCCATGTAGGACTCCGTTTTTAAAATAAAGACTAATGCTGTATTTTGACACACTTAAATGTCTTTAATATGGATTTTATATTCTTCACATTTGATTTTACATTTCTGCAAACATCTTTAAATTACATCAGGAAACCAGCACATTTTATATGAAGGCAGAAAAACAATATTTCTTGACTGTTCAAAACCATTAAAAACAATAAATCACAAATGCCACATTCTTCTTTTTCTGTTTTCACTACAGTACTACCTCTCACAGAACATACTGGTATCAGCTTCAAAGAAAAGGTTCAGCAATCTTCCCCATCAGAAGTTAGGATAGTACTCTCAACATGGAAGGCAGGATGGTCAGAAAGGTAGCAAGTGAAAAGCTTCAGAAGAGATGGAAGCTAAAAAGAGCCAGGAAAAAGAAAAAACAAACAAACAAAATGAAAAACAGGGAAAGATAAGATAACAAGATCTAAAAGGACAAGGAAAAACAAAATACACAGGAAATAGCAACAGTAACAATTGTGTTTATTCATTAAAGAAACAATACCAGAACAACATTGGCAGAAAAGGTGAGGAATAAGGCAGCCATTCTAAGAAAGAATGAGCTCTACAGAAAAGATCTAGTATGGTGTTAAAGTTATTTTTCTCTTAAGGTAACAGGCCACTCAGCTTTTAGTTCGAGCTACTGAATTCAAAGCAGGATTCCTGTCAAGTCAGTAGACTGAAATGGGCACCTCCAGAGGGCGATTCATCCCATTCTAAGGGCTGAATCTTAGACTCTGAATCACATATTTGAAATTTAATTAATCTTGTGAAGTTCACTAGCTACCTAGGAACCTAGCAGCATACCCTTAAGCTGAGTACTTATGGATAACAAGATCTGGATTAAAATAATGACAGAAATAGTATATTTTCAACTTATTTTCTTCTAAACAAAAAAAAATTCACTAACTACTTTCATCTGCACACAAGATGTAACAGGTTTTCTCTTCTATTAGGACTAATCAGGTACTAAAATCAAAGCTTGACATCACTGCAGTTCTACCTTTCCAACTGTCCTGGTTTGAGACACCAACACTAAGACCTGATTCAGGAAATACCACATTTTACTGATACTTAAAATGGCACTACTGATATTTCAGTAATTTGTTACTAAATACAGTAAATACTGTTGTGAAAACATGCTGAAGTTCTATGACATGGATACTTATATTATAACACTTATTTTAAATTAACTATAATAAAATACAAGTCATGGGAGAGGGCCTGGTTTTAAAGCTGGTATATAGCCCAGTCTCTGTGCAAGAAGCTTCAGTGTGGAGCAGGTCTGTCAGGACAACCTCTTCATACCACCTTCACCAGCTTGCCAGCCCAGACACAAAATCAAGACTGCTCTTACAGAACTGCAGTACAAAGTCATAAATTACCAGAGAAGAGGATGGAAAAGGAAGCTTTCCCTCTGGGCACTGACTGAGGGCTGGAACATAAACCAAAGGGACAGTTCACAGTCTGCACTTTCTTGTTGCTACAGAAAATCTAAGAGACATAATCCTGGGACTGTGCAATTCATATATCTCATTGGAAACCTATGCATACAATGGCCTTCCATTAGTGACTACTTCAGAATATAGCCATTGTGGTACTGTCAACTACACGAGGACAACACAGAATTGTCAGTTACAATGCAATTAAAAGACATCTTTAAAATCTAAATATTGGTTCATTTCAAATGTGATTTTGCACTGAAGATTCTGTATTATCAAAACAATTCTACAGTCACGTGTAACAGTGAACAGTTAAATAGTGTAACACTAAAGCAAAATAACATAATAGTAAGGACTAATTCTAAAATACAGAATGAAGTCTCTTATAAATGCAGTTGTATCTGCATTTTATTTCATTTTCCTTTTAGAATGAAGAGCACAGCTGTATCAGTTTTTCAGTACTTGTATCTTCACTGGGTGCCCTTAAAAACTGCTGCCCAGTGACACAGACACTGCACAGGAAGGGGAACTCTGTCACACAGAGTGATTTATAGCATAATTCTTATGCAGGTCTACCTCTATCAGCAGAAATTAATATACTACCTTCCAAAAAGTAGATACTACCACTCCAGAACTATTTGTGATTTGGCACCGTAAGGCCTCTACCTGCTCCATCCTTTCCACTCTTTCTGTCCCATCAGCAATGGGGCAATTTTAGAGGGGATACTACATCAGCTCAGGGTTCAGTTACACTGAGGTAGACAAGTAAGGTGTTTTATGATTATCACCAAGTGAAAATAAGAAAGCAGGAGATCCCTATCTCTCTATTTAAAAATAAACAAGTTCTTAGCATGATAATTAATGAAGACCAGTTATAGTCACTATATAAATATTTGTATATAGCTCAGTTTAAAAAGGACATAATTTCCCTTAACATTTACAGTTCTATAATACCATATGTACTCAAGGGACTCATGTAGTAACTGAGAACATAAATGAACAAATTACAGAATTATTTTTTTTTCCAATTCCTAATTTATTTTATTTCATTACAGCTTCTGGATGAAATCCACACACTGGTGTCTAACCTGTAACGAAACCAAATGTAAGTAACTCATTGTCCTACAGCTACATTTGGTTACAAATTAATTTACTTTGCCTAGTCCTGTTGAATAATTATTAATTAGCAGTTTTGATTTTCAATTTCAGCATTATTACAACTAGGTTTTGTACACAAAGTTTGCCAGTCTTAAGTGTTACTGCCTGCCTGCGCTCTGCTCCAAATGCTAGTGAGTAGAATTAACAGCAGAAATATAAAAAAAATCAAAGCCAATTTTTATATATGTCTAATAGGGTTATGAGCTAACTTAGGAAGACAGAACATTGATTGGGGCAGTTGTCATTTTCTAGTATGATAATGCATTTTGTGATTCATGTTGGCTCTGAAAGTCAATTTAAGACCTTCTTAGAAGCAACTGTGCTAAAGCAAAAATGCACAGAGAGTGAAGTACATCTCAGCAAAGCAGCTAGCCAGAAAGTTGAAGTCTCAATCTGTTTTCCATGCAGGTACAAAGTGTAACATATCTGAGCACTAAATACAAAATATTAGTGTAAATACTTACCTGACACCTCCCTTTTCACCCTATTATTTCTCCTATGCTTGTTACATGGTTTTTTATCTTTCCCTTCCTTCTGTACAGGAAAATTATTTCCTACTTTCCATTTCAGTTTGTTTTAACATTTCCTCTTTCCTACTCACCGTCACAATTTTTGAAATTTCAACATTTACAAGTGCTGCGGGTCCAATCCTGGGGTGAAACAGCAAGTCCTGAAAGCTTTTAGCATGGCCAAAGATCAATGACTTAAATTTTAAATGTTTGCGTTCTCTCATTTCCGACAAAGATATAAAATTACCAGATGAATGTTTAGCAATAAAAATCTATTTAGATAACTGTAATCTCAGAAGGAGGTCATATAGCAAAAACTAACAATGACTTTTACTGGTTTGGAACTATATTATTATCTCTGATACCTTGATTTTATGCTTAGCTGTTAAGAGAGCACATCCACTTCTCTCCTTTAGTAGCCATTTTAAATGATGCACTGAATGCTTCAAAAAATGAAAGTATTCATGTCTTTAAATACTTTATAATGAGCTTATAAGAAGATATTTAGAAGGAGATAAAAATAGCTTAAGACTAGCATATTGTACATATTTTTTTCTCCTGTAGCATTTAATAAACATTTATTACCTGTATCCATGACATATATTTTAGATGCCACCTCCTCTAAACACAAAATCCATCTTTACAAGATTTTTTTCAAGTAACTTATTAGTCATTATGTCAAATGTTTTTCACACATAGAATCAACATTTGATGTTTCACTGACATGATAATAGAAAGTCAGCTCAGTATGTTACTTTATAGAGCACAGTGCCAAAACTTCAAGGTGTTACCTCTCAGTAATCATGAACTCCTGCAGTCTTTAGATAAAATGAGGTATGACAAGCAACAAGAGCAGAGCCAATTTTTAGGGACCAACACTGGCCAGAAGAGTCATTTCTATATCCACTATAAAAATCTGCCCAAGAAAGAAACACCAAAATAGTTTTCCATATCAAATGTACCCACTAACAAAAACAAAACAAAACAAGTATGCTTTATTTTATTAATGTTACAGTGATCTTGCTACCTAACCCATTTGTACTGTCAGGTGCTGAAAGGCTTACCAATTAATTACTGAATTTGAAACTTCTATAGAAATCATGCTTCTGGCTAGCTAAGTTTAGTCACAGGCATAAGCATGCCATCATATATTAAGAAGTATAACTGTTAAATAAACTCTTAAGGAATCTGCAAAAGAATAGTTAAGAAAAGCAACCAACCCGTCAGTAAGCTTCAACTTACCATCAGTAGATGCAATAAACCATGGATTACTGAATTTATTTTTAGGAAGGTCACAGTTCATAGAAAAATGCAAATCAAAGGGGTCAGGCTTTAGAAACCTGAGAGTTTTTCTGCTGTTTAGTAAGACAAACATCTAAAAACCTGTAATTAATCATGAGGAAAGGATCATCACATTCTAATGAGTAGTAAAGAGAGGAGAAAAAGAACAATATTACTCATCTGTGATCAGCAGATTTCAAATAATGGGATATATCCCACTTGGAAATTATGGAAACTGTATGTTGGAAGGAGAGGCACTATTCTTTTACACGCAGCACTTCCACAGCATCTTACAGTCCCTTTTTACTCAGCATTGATGAGGCTGCATTTGGAATACTGTGTTCAGTTTAGGGCCCCCCACTACACAAAGGACATCAAGGTGCTGGACCATGTCCTGAGAAGGGCAACAAAGCTGGTGAAGGGTCTGGAGAATAAGTCCTGTGAGAAACAGCTGAAGGAACTGGGTTTAGCCTAGAGAAATAGAGGCTGATGGGAGACCCCTTCTCTTGCTCAGCCTCTTCTCCCAAATAACAAGTGATGGGACGAGAGGCAACAGTTTCAAGTTGTGCCAGAGGAGGGTATTAGGAAAAACTTTACCAAAATGGTTGTCATGCACTGGAACAGGCTGCCTAGGGTACTTAAAAGATGTGCAGACGTGGCAGTTTGAGATAGTTTAGTGGTGGACTTGGCAGTGCCAGGTTTACAGTTGTGCTCGATGATCCTAATGGTCTGTTCCAACCTCAGTGATTCCATGATGCTATTCTATGACTCGATTGTCTGCATCTGCAGTGCAGAACCCCATAGGCAGGAAGAGGCAGAAGGAAGTATAGTAGAACAGAAGCTTTAGATGGGAGGAATTTGTGGGACAATTTGTACCTTGCATGTAACTGTTTCTGGAGTAAGCAGGGAAGTAAGTCTTCTGCTTAAAAGGGTCATGTGCAGAAACTGCAGAAACTGGCATTCCAGAAGACACAGGGGAGGGCATAGCTAAGGCAAAGGGGTAGTGAGCTGGGTTTAGATAGAGAGCTGTAGTCATGCTCTGTGGTAAAGTGACTTCAATTTGACCCCAATATATTTATCCAACTGTGATGTCTCCAGCTCTTACAGAAACCCTGTTCTGATCCCTATTCCAAACTCTTTGTTCACATACACTCATCTTCAGTCCTACCCATACACCCCATCACTGCTTCTGTACCCATATGCCTTGCCTAGACTCATTAGTCTCTCGCTCCTGTCACTCACAGATGACACCACGAAACAACCTTTTCCACACTACAGCAGAAGTCACACCCTCCTCCCTTACATGTTCCTGATACAAGACAAAGATGAACCTTGATCTCATATTCAGCTAGTAGCTAAAGCCTCAGGCAAAGACAACATTATAATCACCTAAGTTAGTGACAGGTATTTAGCAAGTTAATACAAAAACATGCACAAAGCCCCTTATTTTCCATATATATATCCAAACACACAAGTGTAGAACAAAAAAAGATTATACAGAACATACTTGCCTGCCAGCTTTCTTTAGCTCCTTTTACAACACTATTGTCAATAATATTGGTTTCCAGTATTGTGTTTAAACTTCATAAAATACACTATGGTAACTTTAGATTAGACAACTGGTTTCTTCAGGATAAACATATTTATACTGTTTGAATAAGGCTTAGAATTGGGCATTTCTGAAATTTGACACCATGCTCATTCCTAACACAATGATGAGGTGTATGTCAGAAAAGACACCATCTCTACAAATTATTTCTGGATGTGCTTTTATGGTACACAGGACAATGGGAAGTAACCTATGTCAAGGGCAACTTAAAGCTCTAATAATACAAACAGATTTTATGATTGTGGAAAATTTTCAATAGGAAAACTAAAGTAGCAAGAGACTTGATATGAGTAAAAGAAGATTTTCACAATCCAAAACTACCATTCAAGGAGCTGACATAAAGGAAATTGGTCAAAGAGAACTGGGATTTTGTTGAAAGTAATAAACAGATACTGTAATAAGACATGCTAATACTTGTGAGGAAATACTGTTAATAAAGACAGAATAGAAAAAGTGAAAATCTGTTTTTCTGGCAAAAAGAAACCAGGTATTAACTCGAAGATGGATACATATTTTAATCTAGTGCAGCTGACAAGTTTAATCTTTGTCTGATAAGGACCTAAGACTTGAAAAATTATACACCTCAGAAACCTAAATCTACTAGTCATAACTATATACAAAAAGTAGGGGTATCAAAGACTTCTAGTGATACTCATGGGCAACACAATGATTAAGAAACCCAAAATACAGTTACTGGGGAGGGCACTGTGGCTCTGTTCTGGGAACCTTTCCCTTTGCTTCTGGTGGAGAGGCACAAGACCTTTCTAAAGCTGAAAAAGTGGGGAGTGCTCTCTACCTTTTCATACACTCCAGAACAGTGGTTCCCATATTTTTGAACAACAGATCATTATCAGCCCTTAACATTTTTTAAAACCACCACACACCCATCTGATCAAAATTTTAATTGGAAACACTATTTAAAACACTGTTAACTGTGGTTTAGCCAAACAGCTGTTCAACTTACCATAGCCTTGTAGTCCACCAGGGGCTTGTGGACCACAGTTTGGAAACCATTCCAGCTGTTTCAAAGGTATAATGATGTCTTCTATTCCATCCCTCCCTCTAGACCTTCTGGTTGCTGTGTGAAACATTTCTGCTTCTTTATCTCATTGCCCCTGGGATTAATTTTGGGGCCTGCTACTGCATTTAGCTCTCTGAAGTAGCAGCAAACTGGCATTCTCCATTGCCCACAGGTTTGTAAACAGAAATAAAATTTATCTGTCCATCCATAACATTGCTACTGCCAGGCAAAGAAATAAAAAGACATCTGCAGATTTAGGAAAATGGGACCAATTTACATTTGATTAATGTTTGAAAATTTATCATCAATTAATAAGTGGCTACAAACTTTTACTTAGAGAAAAGTTATAATTTTGTACAGGTTAGATTTTGCCCACAGCTGGTTCAGAAAAGTGGGGTTTTCAAGACCAGTAAAGCATTGAGTTTTGTGCACTTGAGCAGATGCATCCACAAAACTATGGCAGATAAAACTGGTGCTAAGCAGCCTTTTCCCATCTTAAAGGTCGTGTCTATCAAACAAAACAGTGCACAAAGGCCCCCTGCTCTTCTGTTATGAGGAACAGCGAGCTATAGTCCCCTACTAAACACTTCTATGCATTTATGGTTTTAGAGACTCTGCTCACATTACCTACTCCTCAATCAACATTCTTCTGAACTGAGGAATCCTGATCTATTTACTCTCCCTGCAAAAGAGCTATGCCAAACCTCTTAGTCTTCCTTTTCTATATCATACAGTTCTCGTCAATGCCCAAAATCGACCAGCACGCCAGTGCAACTTCTCTGTTTCAAACACCACTTTGCCACTTTTTCCTAGCCTCAAGTCCATCCAGAATATAGCAAGAGCTGCTAAAAATCTGTGCAAACACCAGTAAGATGGTTTGAGAGCTGTGACTTCTCATTGCAGAAACACACTACGTATCAGCTTAACGGTGATATCCTACCCCTGTAACAGGCAGGAGCTCTAGGATCAAAACCTGTACTCTTGAGCTCATCTGGGCTGTAACATCCAGAGAATCAGGGAAGAAGAATTTTCAACTTGCAGCCCCTGCTGTGGTTGGAAAGTCCTGAGCAGCAAGACTAGTCACAGCCTGCTGAGCTGACAGTTTGCGGGGTGCTAGCTGCTATAATCCAACAGCCACTGCCTCTCTCTGCTGATAGATACGGCTGAACAGCGGGGCCAATGATATCTGGCCTCTCTGACAGCCACAGCTCCTGGATCACCACAGATCCTACTGTGAAATCTTTCTGCAACTCTTCAGGGTCAACATCAGGTCTCACTCCAACTGTATCTTTTCTTTTTACCATCTGCAATATTTATCACCACACTTTTTCAGACCATTTAGGAACAGGTAGACAAGCAAAGTTGCCAGAACTGTGTTATTTTCTGCTTCCCTTGCTTGGATGGTTTTCACTTTTTGAAAAACTTTTACTTATTTCTAGTAACTTCCTTTTCTGTTCAGTTGCATTGGGCAATGCTTATTCAACTGGGTTAGAATCAGAAAGCAAAGTCCCTATGTCTCTTTTCATATTTATTTAAACTGTATCTTTATTTATATACAATTCTTTCTTAATTAATACTGGAGTTTCAGGCTTTTTAAAAAATCTTTTTCTCTTCTACAAATACAAGAAATTCGATATATCGCTAGTGAATAGCTCTTCTTGTCAATTCTTGTGTGCTAATCCAAACTAAATCAAAGGCTGTCCCCCCTCTTCTGGATTCTTTAGCTGATTTGCTAAAAAAGTAGTTCTTGATGGTACCTAAAAATACAGCCTGTGCATGATGCCCTAATATGAAGATTATCCAGTCTACACATAGATAACTGAGAACTCTTGTTATGATCAAGCTTCCAGGTTGTATAGCCTCTCCAGTCTCCACCAGTATTTCACAGTCACTGTTCTCTATCCCATCAACCAGTCCAGAGCTCTTACTATATAGAACCATTTGTAATTATGCTTTGTGGTTTGTTCTGATAAAATTATTTTACTCTTTTTTTTTTTTTTTTGGTACATACAGTGCCATTTGTTTGCACAGTCCAATCTACCATCTCTGCCTCAGATAGGCACTGAATATTCTCTCACCTCTGTAAAATCTATACACTGACATTTCAGTGTCCCTGCCAAAGAAAAAAACGGGATACATGCAGACCCACTTCCAGAAAGAAGGTGACATACCTGGGGAATTCCTGATGGAATTCATGCTTACCACTCCTCTGAAGAATCATTACCTTCAAGGCACAATGGAGCACTACAAGACAGTTCCTTCTCAACAGAGATCAGATGGCAACTGAAAAGGGACTGACCAACAGTATGGCTGGAACAACTGCTTGTGGTTGTTCAAGATTTCTGTATCAAGAGATGCTGGGTCAAAAAGGGAGTGCACTAAGGAGCAGAAGGATGATATGGAAGTACAAAAAGTCCTTTAACCTTTGGCACACAATGCAGAACTTCGTAGTATTTGCATTTACTTCCTTGTATGAGAAGGGAGAGTCTGCTCTTACTGCTGTGGAGAAGAGAGGGATGCTTTCAGGACTCAATGCCAGTAGCTATTGACTTGGGTTTGACAGCTGAGAAGGCCTCTGGGGCTTGCATTTTATCTGTTGGCTGCAACTCACTTCTTCTTTCCCTTTTGTGAGGCCTCTTGTTGGAGCACCTTCTTTCTGCATTAAATAGGATGCAACACTAGGCACAGCAGAATCCAACAGCTACACTGCAGCATCCAGGCGGTATTGATTATTATTTATTTGCATTACCATAAATCCTGGGAGGCCTCACCCTGGACCACTTCTCATTATGCTAGGCCATCAAGCAAACACACAACAAAAAGCAGATGTGCTTGAATTCTATATAAGGAGAAATGATGGCAGAGTACAAATACAATGACAAAGTACTTCTATTATAAGCATTGACATTAATATAGCTGCAATGTAACTGTAGTCTAGGTGGCTTTTTAAGTTTTACAGTATTTAAAACTTTGAAGAAATTTAAAGGAAAATATTGAACAGTTCTGTTTATGAAGAAGTCAACAAATACAGGAGAGGTAGCTAAGGATCCAGTGTGGTCTGAAAATAACAACCAATGATGGGAGCTGGCATCATATACTGATCAAAACCAGAGTCAACTTCTTGATACTGAAGGAGAGGTATCAGGTAGAAGTAGTCTTGAGAGGCCTTGAAAATAGAGACAGATAACTTTTCTTTATTACAGAATCAGAGAATGTTGGGGGTTGGAAGGGACCTCTGGAGATCACCTAGTCCAGTCCCCCTGCTAGAGCAGAATCCCCTAGAGCAGATTACATAGGAATATGTCCAAGTGGGGTTATTGCTTTAAACTGAAAGAGGAAATAAAAAATACCAAACGAGTAAGTTTAGAAACCATTACTTACAGTAGAGTCACACTTTGACTAGATAACAAATATGGCAAGAATGCATTTGTCAAGGCAAAAGAAAAGTATCTTCTAATAAAGACATGGTCCATGGAAAATGTGGATGCAAAATATAACCGTCTGACAGACAAGAACGACCATCCTTAAAGGCCCGAAAAAAGATTTCCAAAACTTAGATTTAGCCTAGAGTTAGTAACTTAAAACAAACAACAGCATGACAGTGTCATTCATAGAGGATGCAGAAAGGTTTTGCAAGGGCCTCAACCTAAATATGAAAAAACTACTAACAAAAGATCAATAGTTGTAACTGGAAATAAAGAACTGAGGGCAGAACTGAATGTTCATGCATTAGATATACTTAGGAGCAGAAAAGAGGACAGAAGGAAGTGTATGAAACAGATCAAACATTGTTTTTCCTACAAATACTGTGAAGTGATAAAATTCTTTCATGTCTTATTTATTACAAATTTTTTACAGCTATCTATGCTACCACATTCTGACTTTGAAGAATTGAAGAAAAACAATGTTCATGACATTACCATATGATGGGTGTCTCGTTTGACATAAAAATGTTACATGCAGCTCGAAGACAGGTCACAATACTAGCCAAGAACAAACAGCAGCAGAAAAAAAGATCTCAGGACTTAAACTTCTAACAACTAACAAGCTGAACGCTCAGGCACATTCCTTTGCTCTTCCGTCTTAACGCTCAGAACCAGGGCTATCACCTCAGTTTGCCACTAAAGGAAACACTGTTGCTGCAGTTTGGCATTTCCAGCTCTTGAAGTATTAGACAGCCAACACAATGTGTAGCCGTGTAGTAAACACCTGCTCTCCAGATTCCACATCAACTTTTTCTATTGCTACCTGCTCTCATGCTCTTTGCCTGCTTTCAGTCAATTTATGGCATTATGCCATGGGTTAAACTAAAGAAATAATCAGATCACGTGCTCCAAAATGGGGAGCAGCAGTGACCAGTGGAGAGAAGGCTACACTAGGAGAAAACTCCAGTTCCTTTTCTTCCAAAATAACATTTGTAGCAGCACTAGCACAGGCAGAACAGAGCTGTGCTGCAACATTATGTCCCTCAAAGTACTGGGAAGTTTCCATCACAGGGAAGAACAGCAGTCATACCTAAGTGATCTGTCTCTCGGTGGTGATGAGTGAAAAAACTGGATAGTATGAAACAACCCAGGGATTCCTCATACCTCACTCACTACCACGTTACTTTCCTCCCTGTTCTCCTCTAGAATAGAAACTAGACCTATCCCGAGACACTCCTTTTGATCTGGTTTGGGGTAGTGGTCACAGCTACAGAACCATGTTTGGGCTTGTTTTTTCCAATTACCTCATCTCCCTCTCCTCTTCTTTTTTTACCCAATTTAGTGCAAATAAGAATAAATATGGCAATAGGATTAAAAGGTGAAAACAGTAAACCACTAGGTCTAAACATTTTTAAAACAAAATATGCTACTCAAGATTTCTATGCAAAATGAAACATCCAGTGTTCTCAAACCTCTATTTAATTTCATACTGAAAAATCTCAAGTTCATTTTATACTGCAAAATCTCAAAAGAATCACAGTTAAGTTTTTTAACTAGAACTTTGAAAATCCCCATCCTGTAAAGAACATAATGAAATTGGTTCTTGAGCTCTGTTGAAGAGTCGACATTACAAAATCATTTAAATTCAGTGTCTGAACAAGAAATTATGGCTCCTGCTTAGCACTAATCATAGTTTAGCACATATAACCCACCGTCCTCTCAGTTGTAACTATCATCTCAAATCCCCAAATTATATAGGTAACTCACAACTAGTCATTGAGTCTTCTTCATAGGTTATATATTCCTCTCCAATAGAAAAAACAGAGAAAATATTTTTCTGAAAGTTTTCAACATATTTCATATATTCAGTTCAATGGGAATTACCACTAGCTATGCATTTAGTTCTCCTCTCAGTATATTTTTGCCATCCATTTTCTGTTGTGTTTTTGTTTGCTTGTTTGTTTGTTTTCTTTTAAGTTGGACCCTCTAGTCTGCTTTTGATCTGAGTTTATGATTTCTTCTTGGTCTTGCTCTTCTTCAAATTACTTTTATTTCATATTGTGCCAAGCAAAAAAAATAAAATCCTGTCCTCAGTCTTTACTCACAAGTTACAGTCTGTGTTCTTGTTCCATGGGAAAGGTTCTCTAATTGCACTTTCATGCAACTCTGCTAGACCTTTGCAGTCCCTTAATATTCACAAACTCAATAATATTTCCAGTTTTTCCATTTTCAGATACTAAGACCCCATTAAATACATTATTATATTTGAATACCAGAAAGGAAATACAGCATCATAAAAAAGGCCATGGAGTTTTTAATACCTCTTTTGTTCTACAGGGAAAACACCTACATGTAGTTTTTGCTCATTTGGATATAAAAGTAGGAGTCATAGCAATGACTGTACCCATAGCTACTGGAAAAGAACTTCCTCCTTAATCCAAGCATAGATATTTATAGTTATTTTGGGTGAATCCACTGCTATATGATATGGGCAATTGTTATTGATTAAGCATAAAGTACTTAGGTACAGTAAAATATGTAGCTCCTGCCCAAGACTATAGTTAATCAGTAAGCATGATCAAATTCACTCATTATGCCAGCTCAGTTTAGTTTAATTTAACCAAGTTACATTGATACAAGTTTATATTTATTAACATTTCGATGTTCAACTCAGCAAGACAATTATGTTAGTAAATCTGTTTGCAGTATCTACACAAATATTTGTGGTATAAAATTTTTTTTATAGATCTATAAATTTCAAAAAGTTTCTGGGTGAAAATAAAGAGCAAGTCAGAGGCACACTATTCTGAAAATAAGTAAAACAAATTAAAATTCCCTACCTAATAGCAGTACAGGACTCCAGGTTCACATGGTGAATTACTCATGAATCATTAAATCCTTAATGGATATATTGTATGTATTTTCTAAAAAGAACTGAAGTCAATTTAATTGAATTAAACCTTTTGATTCACCTTTTTAACATTATTAGTTTGTCAACATCAAGACTAACTATTGAAAAATTCAATCATTTCAGTGTACTTACAGCTGAATTTTCTCATCATGTGACCAACTATCCACAAAGCCTCAGTGCCATTAAGAAGTTTTGAGGAATATATTATATGGTACTGCCAAAAAAACATAATTAAAAGAATGCATGTAAATTATATTAATTTTCTGATTAGAAATGTTTTATGATTATTTCATGTCTAAAGTACATTGGGGGGAAAAGCAAGACTTACATTATCCCAAAAGGCAGGTTCCAGCACAATCAATGATACACTGACAGAATTCACAGTAAGGAGTCACAGTAGGGTCCTGATCTTGCAACTCAACTTTCACAAAAAGAACCCTGCACTATTGCAGAATCTCCTGAATTTCAATAGGACCCTACCCACACATAATCAATTACAGAGTCCGCCTATGTGGGAGTAACAACAGCGAGAACAGGACCTGTTCCTCCACACACCTGCAAAAATATCAGGATAAAAAAAAATAAATTAGTAACGTGCAGCAAAACCTACTGCTAGCCCATTTTATTACAGCATTTAGCACATAATAAAGGAGTTCCAGACATCTTTAAGTTGCATATTATTTATAGGAATTTTTAGCTCCTTCTTTAAAGAATGTTGGCTTAAAATTGCTTCTGGATTTTACACGTAGTGACAGCACATCATGGGAGCTTTTACTGAAATGTATTTGAAATATTTTTTTTTTAATTATTATTTTCTAAAGATTAATTATCCTAGTTTCTTCAGTCTATGATACAAGTTATTTTTTAGTGCTTAAGTCTTTTTAAAATCTGTCCCACAGCACCCATTTTGGGTACACAACATAAGCCGGTGCATTTACTGAGGTCTTCATGATGATAGAAGTGCCTGACCACATATAACAGCATCCAGGACCAAGGTCTTTGAAAATACATGATAAAGAGTAGTTTAGTACTAGCCATTTTTAGACTAAAAAGGGTCATTTGCTTTAAACAACAAATTCTTGTGAAAATAAATTATAATTAACTATTTGCTAAGCTTAAGCTCTTAGTGAACACCATTTAAAATACAGGAAGCACACAACATAATGTTAAACAAGAATATAGCACCCCTTTGCTGCTCACAAAAAATTTTTCAGTTCATTATTTGACCTTAATGTTCTTACTAAAAACACAGCTATTTTGATCTTTAAAAGGAAAATATAAGTTACAATGTTTTTATATATCATAAACCATTTAAAAACAGGTTAGCTATTGGTTCTATGAAATAAAATTTAACAGGTGACACTATGCAAGTGTACTGGTGATAAAGGTTCTATAACAACCACCAAATCCTAGAAACATGCAGAAGACATTTCTTCATTCCTGTAATACAGACAGCATTAGGGAAACAATGATGTTTTTCTAATAAAAAACTGGGACCAAGTGAAAGGATTTGATAATCTAACAGAAGAACCAAAAGTTCCATATAAATGGAGTGCAGTCTTGCTTTTTGTTTTGTTTTGTTTGTTTGTTTTGAATGACCAGTTGTGCTCTTAATAGCTTTGATTTCAAGAAACAACAGACAGGAAAATAGGCAGGAGATGGAGAAGAGTATCACAGTTTCAGTTTTTTGTTCCTTGCTGCCAGGGTGATGGTTTTCAATTGGGCAGGAGGACAAACAAAAAAAATTAAAATACACATATCAGACGTTATGACAAATTTCAAGGCAGTTGCCTTACAATAATGAATTGGGAGTGTTTCTTCTCAAATAACTGCTCTTAAATTTTATGTTTCATATGCATTATTCTTAGACTTCTATTATTCTGAGAAATTAAAATGTTTCTAAAGAACAGTGCTACAGTACTAAGATTGTTTAAAAAAATGCTATATCTTGACCCCTCTCTAACATTATGCATAAAGTTCAAAAATATCAGACATCTGCCACATTAGTGCTGCCTACCTGAGGCTGGGAAGTTAGTGAGCCAGTACCTCTGTCAAGTATCATCTGCCCATTTCTCATTGACTAAGTATGGACAGACCATACCTTTCAGGACAATCATGGTGCCCACAATCATGCAGCTAGAGATTTAGCATTTCTCAAGTTGCAATGCAATGGTGTAACTTGATGCAGCCAGATCCTAATATTGTTTTCTGTCCCTGGGCCTAGCTACATATCTTTATTCACAAAGGAAGTTAATTGGAATACAGTGCATGTTTCCTGTACTGCTCCAAAAGTGTAGGTTGTAGGATGGGTCAGGGACACATAGCTGCACTCAATTTACAGTCAGTTTCTGGGGAGAACTGAAAACACAGTTGTACAGTTTTGACAGTTTAAGGAAAAGCTCTGAGCTGACATCCAGAAAGTCAAAGAAATTAAATACTGAAGCTGTCTCAACAGTTCCCTTCTCGGATATGGACAGGAAAAACATGCATCTAATCCATGTATAGAAACTACCATAAAATTTAATGATTCACAAGTGGTTTGGTAGAGGCTCTGGCAAAACCAAGGTTTTTCATGACTAGTCAAGTTACCTATCAGCATGCTTGTACGTACGACTAACACACTTGTGCAGTAATCCCAGGCTGACACTACCCTGGCTGGCTTCCCATTCTCTTCTAAACAGATTTCCCTAAATTTTTACAGAAAGCACCAGCTTCTGAATTCTAGAACATGAGACAGCTCATATTGTGTCTAGGTCTGAGCTACATATGCCTTGACTGACAGACCAGCCAAGCATAGTGACTAGGCAAGTCAACAGGTTAAATAAAACAGAAAATTTTCTGAGTCCATTATGCAGATTCTTCTACCCCAGAGCTACTTTCTCTACTCCCAGCTGCTGAGTTTCACTCAAATTGTATAACCTTGGCTTTGTGACTTGTATCTCTATAACAAATGCAGCTTAAATTAAGCACTGGATTTAAAAGTTATTAAGAGACAACACAATCCTATATATCTTGTTCTGTTCAGAAACTGGGCATGAAAACAGTGTAGCATAATCACTGTGAAAATAACTAATGAATTTTATGTCACTTAGTGTTTCCATTCAGGAGTTACACCACAAACTCAGCTATAACAAAACACAGATTTTTACGTGGTGATAGCATAAATGTATCCAGAGAATGTAGAGAATATTTCAATAAAACTGGCTTTGTTTTGCCACTGTGAACAGGGCCCTAAATATATGTCACTTAATGACGGTGAAAAAAAATTAACAGAAATAAAATTTTATATATATTTTTTGAACTTACCAAGACTGTAGTAGACTGCCCTTCATGGAGATTCCTGCTTCTCTTCCAATTCCATGATGTCTCTCCTAAAGCTTAAGAGAAGTTCAGGGATACATAGCTCAATAAAAGAACACTGACATCAAGTCTAATGAATCTATTCAGTATACATGGAGCTTTCTTTTGTGGGACTTTTGGTTGAGGGTTTGTTTGTTTGCTTAAATAAGCATAGTGATTTTTAAAGAATCACCTTAAAATACTAATCCTACTCCCTGGATCAAGATGATGATATCCAAATCTAGGGAATATTTTTTAATAATATTCAAGTCCCAGCTCCTTTTTTTACAAATGACAGCCACAGTGCTCTGCTTATCCTTTCTATTGATTTAGCACTAAATTTTTACTTGTGTGTTTCCCCCAAAAAAGGCATAGTTGAAATTCGAGGGTTATATTTGTAGCTGGATTTCAGAAGCTGATGAAGGGAAAGAAACTGAGAAAGCACAGAAGACACCTCTCCAAATTTTCAGTAAAAAAAAAAAAAAAAAAAAAAGAGACAAAGAATAGTCAGCATGGAAAAGTTAACAGAAAAGTGGACATTAGAGAATAGGTTAGCAAGAAACAATGGGTATAAGAGTCAGGGAAGTGAAAGTTATTTAACCAAAAAGGGGATGGAATAAAAGAAACAAAATTATCTTCTTAGCAGAACAGTGAGAATGAGTTTTTCAAAAATGTTTGACATTGGCCTATCTCTTCTTCAGTTGAAGTAAAAGAATCACAAGAATTCCAAAAAAGCTTCAGGAAACCCTCTAAAACACTTAACTTGAACCATTTAAGCATAAGGAGTTATCTAAGCTCTGCTCAGCTAAACAACTAAAAAGGTGCTTAAACTTGAAAATAAATTTAAATCTTGTAATCATTCAGTATTGTCTGCAGTATTGAGCACACATTCAAATCTGAGCCCCAACTCCTTACCCTGCTAACATGCAAACTCCCACTTTGGTGCTGGTCTGGATCCAGCCTGTTGGTTTATCAGACATGCAAAGTACAAGATGCAAGGGACCAATGCGGATTCAAACTCTTCTCTCAAAAGCCATGCTCATTGCAAGTATTGTGACTTAAGTACAAGATTGCTTGATGAAGCACAAGGTAAATAATTAAGTGCTTAAAGCTAATTCAAGACTCAGGTCTAAAAGAAAACTAAAGAAAAAGTGGCTGAGAAATTTAAAAAAACAGATTGTTGAATCTGTATTAAAAAGAAATGACCTCTGGATTACACCTCAATGCACTCTGCCTGTAAACTACTTCTTTCTGGCTTAAGTATTAAATCTTATTTTGAATACACAAAATGGCAAATAACCCTGGCAAAGATTAAATTAGTTCAGTGGTTGGTAACAGTCATAAAGTAATTCCTAACACAGGGTATAGTTCAGCTATCAGTATGATGGGCTCAACATCTCTTTTGCCTATTTAAACACATTTGCACTTCCAAAACCAATTTAGTAAATAGCTGGGAGAGGGTTAATATCCCATATTCCAACCTCTATGGTAACTACTGCAGAGATAGGAGGAAATGTGAAAATCATAAGCTGCTAGTAGGGTTCTGTCCCTTTTACTTCTTACTCTACAATGCAGTTACTAAAGGAAAGTGAGCCATTTCTTGAGATACCAAAACATGCCTGGGACATCTTAGGATCCTATGAATTTCTGATCATTGTGATCTGTCTCATGGAACTATGTATCATTCTGTGCACCACTATTTTAAGCTGTCACCTATCTATATGACCCTGAAGGCAATATCAATGCTCAACAACTAAATTCTTAGACACACAACCCTCTGCTACCAATATTCCATCCTTTATTTATAGCTGTAAACCAGGAAACTCCCTGTTTTTAAGATGTATTCTTAATAAATCCATACAGATAAGAATCATTACTTAATGAAGGAAGAGCACTAGAGAAAGATTAAAGACCTGATTAAGGCAGTGAGTTAGAGACAGAGAATTAGTTCCTCTATAGATTCAGTCACTTTTTAATAAAATGGTTAAATAGAATAATGTTGTGTTCTTCTCAGGAGAATTATGAGCATTAATAAAATTTCATACATGTTTTGAAGCTCAGATTTCAAAATTTCCCAGAAATGGGGAAACTAGAGAAGGAAATGAACAACTTACATCAAGCTGTCTTAAAAGAAATAAATTGAACAGCATAAAACCAAATTAGCACTACCTAAAGCATTTCCAGATTCTTCACTCCTGCATTCATTTCAGTAGCATGTCATTTAAATGCAGGCATAAATATCTGCAGTTCAAGCTTCAGTCTTTCAAACAGTTCCAGATATCTGAACTTCGCTCCTCTAAACAGTGCTATTGATAAAACTACAAAACTACTCATGTGAACAGAGTTAGGCACATGCACAGAACCAAGGCTAAAGAAAGTAAGAAAGAAATTAGCTACAGAATTCAGTGTATCACTAACAATTATGTTTGAAAAGTCAAGGACAGCTAAGAAGATAGCAAATCTTTAGAAATTAACAGTTGAATTACCAGGAGGAAGGGAGAAATTAGGTAATGGTCCCAGCAATTACCCTACAAAAATCCAACTTCAGTACCTATTGAATAATCAAATCAATGCTAGGAAGAAAAAAATAATAATAGAGCATTCCCTGAATAACTTAATATTCACAACAACCAGACTATTTTCTCACCATTTGATGAGTCCTCTTCAGTTCATGGCTGAAGTTCACAGGTGCTGTGGAGAAGATCACTTGGTAACTGCTCTGCTGTAATTAATACATGAATAAAGAATAGGCTTCATTTTTCACAGATACCAAGCCAACATTCTTCAAAGTCATTAAATCCACAAATGTATTAAAACATTTAGAAGTTACAGTTAGGCCGTTTTAGCAAAACTTTACCATAAAACCTAAGTTTAATAACAAATCTTTTTAAAATCTTCAGGGATATGTTCATTATTACAAATCAGGCCTCTAGCTATATTAGTGTCAATATTCTAAGATCTGAATAAAATACAGTAAATCCAGCCTTTCAGCTACACCATTAGTCTTAATGCTAAGCTGAGCATCTTAGAGGTTCAAAAATAAATATTGAAAGTTGGCTACTGAAAAAGCAGGAGGTAGTCCACAGTAAAAAAAAATCCACTAGGGTTTGGGTTTGCTTTTTTTGTTGTTTTTTTTTCATCTGGAAGTTGATAGGAAATCTAATAAAGTAGATTGAAGTCCTAAGCCAGCATACACTTCTTGCAGTCCTTACTGACTACAAAAGCATCCCTAGATCAGGTCTATGCTGGCAAATTCAGAGCTCTGATTTCAGTGTACAATAGTAAATGCTGTCCATTTCAGTCCTTTCTAGAAACAATCCTATCACTGCTCGCAGAATGAAATTGCAAAAGTAATGAATTCCAAATCCCAAATGTGTCAGGGTAAATCAGAGAGTGAATGGCTACGGAAGGAAGTAGAAAACTCACACATGAAAGATTAAATGGAAACTTTAAACTTCAACTGTTCTCAAATTTACATAGGAGGCCTGAAGGGAGGCTTATATGAATAACAGGGATCTAGCAGGCTGGAGAAGCATCAGAGGTGGGGCTCACATTAAAAAATAAATAGAAAAAAAAATTTAATTCCCACTGGCTGTATGTCCATATGTCGTGCAAACACAGAATACCAAAATAATATGTAGATGTGCAATTATTGAAAATATTACTATAATTACCACATGTGGGTAGTACATCTTGGTGCCCTCTAACTGGTCTAACTCACCTAGGAAGTGGACCAGATGAACATAATGGAACAGCATGCAAGTACCTGGGCAAGCCAAAGAATCTAACTAAGAAGTTACATGGTAATGACACGATGCCAGGTTTTCATTAAAACAAATTCCTCTAATCCTCATAGTTGTAAAATAAATCTTAGAAACACATAGCAAGGTAATTTGTAAAGTAATATGTGCCTGAGTCAGAAGACAGCCTCAAGCTTTCTTATCATCCCTGATGAGCTTCTGTGCCATTCTGGCAGATAAGTACCTTGCTTTAGTTTTGCCACCTCTCAACTGGACCCAGGCAATTCAGTATATCCAAGCGCAAAGTCCGCTGCATATAGAAACTCCAAAAGTTCAGGAAGCTGAGCAGATGTCTTCTCAGAATGTGGGTTATTATAAGTCACTCTCTTCCACCCTATGCCAATTTCTCTAGAATTTTAAATTACAAATTCAGAGTCCCAAGATCCTCTAGGGCCTACCTGCAGGATTCCTAAAGAAATGCCCACTAGGTCACTAGACCAGATCCAGTTGTCAGGCCCTCTTCTGACATAAGGGAACCTGCACAACAAGGGGGAAAAGCTCTAATTTCTAGAGACAGAACTTTCCTGGGGCTAGTACAAGTCTATGGGATGCATGTGCCTACAAGCAAAGGGCCATCAGAAACCTAACTGCACTTTGCTTGAAGAACAAAACACATTACTTTGACCTTGCCACACTAACAAAAATACATAACATGTATATGAAAGGAAAGACAGATACAACAAACTGAAAACATTCAACTGCACATGCTCATTCCCCTGGCAACAAGAGAGCAGATAACATGACAAATGCTGGCCATGTCACTTATTATAGAGTTAGAAGGTTCTCTGACAATATAATGACACTCTTGAGAAGACTATGCAACAGAGGACAGGCACTACTAAAAGGTGTTCAGGTAGTGGTGTAATGAGAACAGTATGAGGAAAAGAGTCCGTTACAGAAACTGCAGCTTAGCCTCATCTTTGCAAGCACAGCAGCCAAGTCTTCCACCATTCTGATGACTTCAATCTGATGATTCCGATGACCCCCAAAATCTGATCTAAAGAACTGACATCACTTTCAGTGAGGCTCAAAATCCC
>NW_009952640.1:0-1495 GCF_000747805.2 Chaetura pelagica | reverse complement strand
CTGCTGTGACTTTTTTTCTTCACTAGTCATTGAGGAAACAAACTGATGATCCTCTCCCAGATGCTGCAGCTAGAGAATGCCATACCCACTTTGTATTACATGGAGTTTTAGACCATAGCAATTGCTTTTCTCACTTGTTCTCATACTCAGTTAAATATTTACCCATTCTGATCCTTAAATTATTGCAATTGTGCATTATTTAACTTAAGAGATACGAATGGAAGCTGTAAATCAAGACTAGCATATTAGCTTTATGCTTCGTGCAGTCCTAAGTAATATTGAGAATAACGATTGTGTAATATCACTATTTAGCTTCTTAAGTCTGAAATACAAGAGCACAATAACAAAGATAACTACTCAGTGTGCTTACACATAATGATAACCATTTCAGTCTGTACAGGATCAGGGCCTATGTGCATTAAGTATGGAATCTGAGAGCAAGTGTGAGATATTAGGGGCTGTACAAATTTCTGTTTCATTAAAAATCTTAATGAAACCTTAGGAATGACATCTGAAAAAGCAACAGGGTGATTCATATAAGAGAATACCATGTCCAGTTAAACAGAATGCTACACTACCTTCTATATCTTATTCTTCACATTACAGTAGGAAAAATACCTGAAAAATAATAACTGGAATTATTTTAGGGCAAATCTAAATATGGAGAAGTGGTATCAGCACCATTATATTTTTATATTTTTATTTAATGTTTTTATTGGTATTTCTACTGCAATGTCCTCTTTTCATAGTCACATAACCTTCAAAAAAAAATTTAAAAATATTATGAGACATTTGCTATCACTCTTCAGTTGAAAGGCACACTTCCTGAAAAAATCACTCATGGTAATTCTAATTTAAAAAAAAAAAAAAAGCAAAAATGCGAATACACTGCAAATAATTTTTATTTCCTCCTTTTAAACATAAAGGTTTTACCAACTGAAGTTTTTTCATCTGGCTAATTTTTTCCTGAGAACTTGGTAAAAAAAAATAATTAAAAATTAGGAAGCAGTTTCTTTAGCAACACCAAACCTCAAATCCGAGAGAAAAAAAAAAAAATATATAAAAACGCATAATATTACCTACGTGGTTACTTACATGTTTGCCTCGCACTACTTTTTCACTAAGGAGCTCCAGAATGACATATTTTCTGAGCAGCAGCAGTTTTCGTAGCCATGATGGTCTGTGCTTTTTGAGCCCAAAAGCTTGCTGTTTGCAACTGTGTCAGCTGGCTTAAAAAAAAAAAAAAAAGGAAAAAAAAAAAGAAAAAAGAAAGAAAAAAGAGAGAATTACCTCTTCTCCCTTCAAAACTTGTTCAGATTACATTTTGGTCAGCGCAGCTCCAGAAGGGAGCAGTGGGATCCTGAGAGCTTTAGGCCCTGAGCCTGCTAACGTTCGGCTGCAAGGAGTCCAGCTGAGTTTGCGAGGAAGATTTTTGAAAGCCAGCGGGGACAGGGCTCCCAAGCTCTCCCTTCTCTTACTTTTGAAAAAAAAAAAA
>NW_009952639.1:0-640 GCF_000747805.2 Chaetura pelagica | reverse complement strand
TGTCACTGGCTTCTTGCTATGGGGATGTGGAGGCTTTTCTGTCAGGGACTTCAGTGCTGCTGGAGGCAGGGACAGAGGGAAGGAGGAAGAGGGTTATCAGGGGACATCACCGTGCATCCCCCCACCCCACATCCCTGTCCCAGGGGTGGGATTTCATCCCCACGGCCCCAGCACCCATGGCAGTACCTCTGTCCCCAAGGCTGCTGGGTCCAGGGAGGAGCTGCTGGGGTGGGGGGGGGACCCCTCTGGAGGGATGGATGTTACCTGGACACAGGGTACTGGTGTTGTAGAGCTCACAGGTCTCTCGTGCTACTGCCTCTCTCTGCACACAGGTCCCTGTCTCTGTGGGAAGAGTGAGACAGGTTTTCCCAAGGGATCCCCCAGCAAACCAGCCCATGGGGTCACCCGAGGGGATGGTGAGGACCTTTTCCTCCATCTCCACATGGGAACGGGAGCAGCACACTCCAGAATCCCACACCCCTTCTCATGGGGCTGACAGGGACCCCCTGACCATTCCTCCCCCCCCCCAAGGGATGGGTCAGCTGAGACAGACCTTGACCTTGGAAAACAGCAGGGACCTGGCACCCAAGGGTGCTGAGCTGCTGGCACCAGCCTGGCCCAGCCCCAGGGAAGGCTGGTG
>NW_009952638.1:0-420 GCF_000747805.2 Chaetura pelagica | reverse complement strand
GGGGGCAACGGGGAGGGGGGCAGTGGAGCTGTGTGCACGGGCACACACACGGGTGTGCACGTGGACAAGCGCTCACACACGCGCATGAGCACCAGCACACACAAACACACAGTACCCCGTGTGCACACGCATGTGCAAACCCACCCTTCTGGGTGCACACGTGCACACCCACACATATCCATGCATCCACACGTGGGCATGAACACACACCTGTGTGCAAACATGCACAGATGCTTTCCTTGCACGCACGCACGTGTGCAAGGACATACCCACGTATTCACACACGCGTGCAAGGACATACCCATGCACGCACACACACGTGCACACCCACACACACGCATGTACCAACACCTGAACACACATCCTCACACGTGCATCTTCCTCTGCACAACACACACACGTGTGCACACACACTTCTGC
>NW_009952637.1:0-293 GCF_000747805.2 Chaetura pelagica | reverse complement strand
TGCGAAAATGCTTCTCCCAGAGCATCCCTGTCCCCGTCCTCACCCGCACTCAGGGATGTGGGGGACAGGGATGGGGCCGCGGGGCTTTCCCCGAAGGGCGGTGGGGTTTTGGGGGTGCCGTTCCCGGGGTGTACCCCAAACAGGAGGCGGAGGCCGGGCACGGATCATGCGGAAAGGCTTTTTAATCTCCCTCCCCATCCCAGCTCCCTGGGGGTTCTGGTCCACGGGGCAGCTCCGGCCTCGTGCTGGGGGCACCCCAGGGCTTTGGGGGTGCTGGGAGAGGTGCTTGGGTG
>NW_009952634.1:20901-24536 GCF_000747805.2 Chaetura pelagica | reverse complement strand
GTGTTCAGGAGCAGGGTGACTCTTGGGGCTGGTGTCCCTGCCAGTGGTCCCAGTTGTCACCCCCCTGTCCTCGGGGTTGTCCCCAGGCCAGGAGGGGTCCTGTGCCCTGCCTGGTGACACCACAGAGCTGGGGGACCCTCCCCATGTATCCCGGGCTGGGGGAGGGAGTCTCTGTCCCACCAGTGACAGTCACAGCCCTGGTGTCACCGGGGACACTGTCCCTGAGGGGACTGGGAGGGGGGCAGGGTCTTGGTATCCCCACAAGGGCTCTTGGCTTGAGGGGGGACGTCCCTCCCTGACCTCACCTGACCCTCCTGTCCTGCTGCCTCCAGGAATGTGGCACAGGGACTTGACAACCCTTGCCAGGGAGATATTGTTCCCCAGATCCAACCTTGATTCCCCCAGGGACCTGCCGGCAAATTGGTTTTGGGGATCCAAGTTTTCCCTGTGTGGACAAGGGATGGATCTGGGAATGCTCCCGGGACCATCTCAGGCATGAGCTCTGGGGAGAGGACACTTTCTTTGGTGTTGGTTTTTTTTTTGTGTGTGTGGGGGGTTTTTTGTGTGTGTGTATTTTTTTGTTTGTTTGTGGGACTGAGGAAGTTCTGGGCGGGGGCCTCAGGAAGGTTCAGGCTTGTCCCTCAGCCCAGAGATGGTGACATGTGTCCCCTCCTGAGGACACAGGTCCAGGCTGGAGCCACCATGGGGCCGGGGTTGTGGCTGTTCCATGCTGGGCCCAGAGGACACGGGGCTGGAAGAAGACAGGACAGGAAAAAGGGACCAGCAGGAAAACTGGGGCATCTCCAGGCTGTGGGGGAAGCGTTTGTAGAGTCATGGGATGGGTTGGGTGGGAAGGGACCTCAGAGCCCACCCAGTCCCACCCCTGCATGGGCAGGGACACCTCCCAGCAGCCCAGGCTGCTCCAGCCCCATCCAACCTGCCCTTGGACACTCCCAGGGTCCATCCCCCCAACCGTGTCCCGCAGGAGGGACCCGCGGCGCTGCTGGATCCGGTGGTTCTGGTCGGGCAGGATCCCGGTCCCGGCACCTTCGGAGCCACCCGGGACACAGGGCCCTGCTCTGCCTGTTCCCCTCTGCTTGGCTTCGTTAGTTGATTAATTAATGCAGCTCAGGGATGAGCCGCTGGTGGTGCCAGATCCGCTCCCAGTTTGCGGAGCAGGAATCGAGCAGAAACAATCGGCACAACCTGAGGCTGGGAATGGGCAGATCCCACCAGCACGGATTCCCCAGGGCTGGTCCAGCCCAGCAGTGGGACTGGGAATGGGCAGATCCCACCAGCACGGATCCCCCAGGGATCAACCCCCCAGCCAGCAGAAAATGACTCAGAAGGAAATCCAGCTGGATCCTGCCTGGCTGGGGCAGGAATCCTGCCAGGAGGGAGCTGAGGCTCCGGGATGGTTCCATGGGATAAACCAGTGAACACGGAGGTTGAACCAGAAATGCACGTTCTTAACAAGGGAGTTGAGGAAATTGAGGTTTCACAGGAGCTGTGAATTCCCAGAGGAAAGGGAATGTTGTTCCTGAGCTCATGGTCAGGTTTTTCCCGGGAAATGGTCCCTTCCATGCAAAATGCCCATGGCTTCTCCATGGGGAGTTCCAGGCCCTTCCCTGTCCCTGGTGCTGGGGGGGCAGAAGATGCAGTTAATGGAGCTGCTGGAGCCCTGGGGGGCACCAGGGGAGAACCAGGAGGAACCAAATGATCCTCGAGGTCCCTTCCAGCCCAACCCTGGTCTGGGATCCCAGGATTCCTGGTGGGAATGTGCCTCCAGGTGGGAATGTTGGCTCCAGAGGTGGAGAAGAGCCCCAGGGAGGAGGGGAAGGCTGCTGGGAGGCTTGGGGGTGAGTTCAGTGGTGGCTTTGGAATGGTGGATGGTCTTAAAGGCCTTTTCCATCCCCTGATTCCATCACCCCTCCTGCCTGGAGACAGGGAAATGCTGGAGTTGGACACATCCATGGGGCTCCTGGGAAAACTGACCTAGAGCCCAGAAGTTTTATTTAAGCACCAGTTTGTGCCTTTTGGGCCCAAACCCACCCACTTCCGGGTCCTGCCCTCACCCCAGGGACCAACTGGCCATGGGAGCATCTCCAGCCTGTGCCAACATTCCCAAATCCTGCTGGATTCCCCCCAGGTGAGAGGGGACATCCCTGCCACCACAGGATGTGGCAGCACAGGCACAACCACCACAGAAGCCACCACGATGTGTTTCCTGGGAGCTGAGGGGCAAGAGGGAGCTGCTGCAGACCCTTCCTGGCACTAATCCAATGGGAACCACCACCTGGGAACAGCCCTGGGCTGAGGAGACATGGAATGTGATTTTAAACCAGATTTTGGCCATTCCCCCAAACACGGGCTCAGGCTCCTCCAGAACAACCAGATTCCCATAACACCTCCCAGGGCTGCTGGAGCCAGGAGGAACTGCCACCTCTTCAGAAACCTGCAGGAAAAGCAGCTTTCTGTGCCCACTGCCCTCAGCCCCAGCCCCCCCAGGGTGACAGGGCACTGGAGGTCACACTGCCCGTGCTGGCACCAAGAGACTGGATCTGATTCCCAGGAAAGCAATTCCAGCAGCTCCAACCTGCAGTTCTGGGGGGGGTCAGGTGGGCACCCCGATCCAGCTGGGAAGTGACTCAGTGCCATGGCACAGGTCTCCTTTCCTGCTCCCCAGACCCCACAATTCTGGAATCTCTGGCCATCTCCCTCACCCAAACCTTCATTTCCAGACTGAAAACCTGGAACCTGGGAACCAGCAGCCCAGGAATTCCCTCGGGTTCCCCTCCAGGCACGTCCCCCTCGCCCACCCCGTGTCCCCAGGCGCTCATTGCAGGTGACACTGGGGGTGTTTTTACAAGACCTTTATTCCTGCCACCTCCATCCATCCCTCAGAACTTCTGGAACTGCTTCTTGGTCCCAGCTGCCTTGGTGACCTTCAGCACGTTGAACCTCACGGTCTTGCTGAGGGGGCGACACTCGCCCACGGTCACGATGTCCCCGATCTGCACGTCCCTGCAACGGCCCCACCAGCACCTCAGCACCTCCCCAGCACCTCAGCACCTCCCCAGCTCCACAGGGACAAGAGCACGGGGAGCAGCCCCAGGCAGCAGGATTCCTGGTGATCCTGGGAAGCCACGCTCCAAGGCCAGGCTGGGGAACCAGGGAGACCAGAACCCACCTGGCCTCACTGGCCTCGGGGTGTCCCTGACACATCAACCTTGGGGCCTCCCTCCTTCACCCCTTCCTGGTCCCTCCTCTACCCCCTCCTGGTGCCTCCTCGACATTCTGATCCTTTATCAACTTTCTGGTCCCTCCTCAATGTTTCTATCCTTTCTCATGGCTTTGATCCCCTCTCAACCCCTGGGAACCCCTGTCCTCAACCTCTGGGAGGCCTCGGGGTGTCCCTGACACATCAACCTTGGGGCCTCCCTCCTTCACCCCTTCCTGGTCCCTCCTCTACCCCCTCCTGGTGCCTCCTCGACATTCTGATCCTTTATCAACTTTCTGGTCCCTCCTCAATGTTTCTATCCTTTCTCATGGCTTTGATCCCCTCTCAACCCCTGGGAACCCCTGTCCTCAACCTCTGGGAACCCCTGTCCTCAACCCTTGGGGGCCCCTGTCCT
>NW_009952634.1:20008-20799 GCF_000747805.2 Chaetura pelagica | reverse complement strand
TCAGCAGTTGCCACTGGCAGTGTCAGCAGCCCCCCTGGGGGGGTCTCTGCAGACCATCGTGAGATCAGACATCATCACCGTGGGGCTCTGGGGGGGCAGGGGGAGGGGGGCCCCCAGGAGGTGTCACCTGAAGCAGGGGGAGAGGTGCACAGACATGTTCTTGTGGCGCTTCTCGAAGCGGTTGTACTTGCGGATGTAGTGCAGGTAATCGCGGCGGATGACGATGGTTCTCTGCATCTTCATCTTGGTCACCACCCCTGGGGCAGGGGCACAGCAGGGGGACAGGGACAGCAGGGGGACAGCAGTGGGGACAGCAGGAGGGCAGGGGGACAGCAGGGGGGGAACAGCAGGGGAACAGGGGTGAGCACCTGCCAGCACCTGCCCCCAGGATCAGTCACCTCGGGGACACAGGGACGTTGGGAAGGGGGGACGAGGGGGTTTCTGGTGCTGGAGGCACCACCCACTGACTGGGGACCAGATCATTAATGAAGGGGTCATTAAAAATCCTTTCAGTGGCTGATTTGATAAATTAGTAACAATCGTGGCATCCCAGGCTGGTCTGAGTGGGAAGGGACCTTCAAGCCCACCTGGTTCCAACCCCCCTGCCCCTGGGGGGCACCTCCCACCCCCAGGGGGATCTACAGGTATAAATGTACATAAATAACAGACTCTTTAATTACCCTGATAACGGAGGGAACTGGGACCTCAGTTCCAAAGAACTTCCCTCCTCCAGGCCCCAACACTAATTTCTAATATTTTTTGTTTTAAATTTCCATTCTTTCTGTCATGTT
>NW_009952634.1:19493-19892 GCF_000747805.2 Chaetura pelagica | reverse complement strand
CTCGGGGGGCCCCGGGGGTCCCCACAGCCCCCAGGACCCCCCTTCATGCCCCTCCACGGGGTCACACCCCCAGCCTCATTCCCTGAGGACCCTTCGACTCACCCGAGAGGATCCGGCCCCGGATGGAGACGTTCCCAGTGAAGGGACATTTCTTGTCGATGTAGGTGCCCTCGATGGCCTGGAGGGAAAACCAGTGTCACCAGTTGGAGGGACCCCCCTGCAGGGCTGGGAACAGCTCTGGGGTCCCCAGCACAGGGAGGACACGGAGCTGTTGGAGAGAGGCCAGAGGAGGCCCCGGAGATGCTGGGAGGGCTGGAGCAGCTCTGGAGCCAGGCTGGGAGAGTTGGGGTGTTCAGCCTGGAGAAGAGAAGGCTCCAGGGAGACCTGAGAGCAGCTTCC
>NW_009952634.1:18805-19131 GCF_000747805.2 Chaetura pelagica | reverse complement strand
TGGAGCAGCCTGGGCTGCTGGGAGGTGTCCCTGCCCATGCAGGGGTGGCACTGGGTGGGATTTGAGGTCCCTCCAGCCCAAATGGTTCTGTGACTCTCTCAAACAGCTCCAGGGCTCAGAGCCCCATCGACACCCACGCGGGGGGAGGGGCAGCCCATCCTCACCTCCTTGGGAGTCTTGAAGCCCAGCCCGATGTTTTTGTAGTACCGGGGCAGCTTCTCCTTGCCGCCCTCCCCCAGCAGCACCCGCTTCTTGTTCTGGAAGATCGTGGGCTGCTTCTGGTAGGCGCGCTCGGTCTGCGGGGACGAGGGGAGGAATCAGCGGCG
>NW_009952634.1:5341-17379 GCF_000747805.2 Chaetura pelagica | reverse complement strand
CCCACCCAAACCATCCCACGGTTCCACGATTTGGTGCAAAGCTCACAACCCCCCTTTTGCCTCTGCCCCACTTTGGGGGGGGTTCCCCAGGTCTCCCTGCCCACGGGACCCAACCCTGGGAGAGGGAGGGTTGGAAGAGCTGCAAGGAAAGGCCGATGTGGGTTTGGGAAATCATGGAATTGTTTGGGTTGGAAAAGGCCTTCCAGGATCACCCAGCCCAACCTTTCCCCCAGCCCTGCCCAGGCCACCCCTGCCCCAGGTCCCTCAGCACCATCTCCAGGGCTTGGAACCCCCCAGGGATGGGGACTCCCCCCCATCCAACCACCCTCAGGGCACGTTTTCCTGCAGGATTTTCCCCCAGAGGGTGTTTCCACGAAATCCATAGAATCCTGGGATGGTTTGGGTGGGAGGGACCTCACAGCTCATCCCCCCACCCCTGCCATGGGGCCCCCCCGGGGAGGTGACCCTTCCCATCAAGGTGCCACCAGGAGGTAATTAATGAACCTCCAGGCAGGGGCACAGACTGAGCTTGTTACTGACCCCAGGGGTGTCCCCGGGTGTGACCCCAGAGGTGTCCCCAGGGGTGTCCCTGGGTGTGCCCCCCCCACGGCCGAGGCAGGAACGAGATCTCCAGGGTCCCCCCACCCCAACCCACCCGGGGCTGGGTGAGTGCTGGGGGTCCCTGCCCCCCCCCCCCGGGACCCTCTCCCAAGGCTCTGGGGCCGTTCTCCCCCTGCCCGGCAGCTCCCGAGCTCTGCTGAGGGACCCTCCCCCTGCCCAGGGTCCCTCCTGCCCCTCGGGAGCAGCGGGATGAGGGGGATCGGGGGGATCAGGGATGAGGGGGGTCGGGGGGCCGGGAGGAGCTGGGAAGCGCTGGGGGGGGGGAACCAGGTGACTGGGGGAGCTGCAAAACGCAAACACCGACCGAACCAGCCCCCCCAGGAGTGGGGATGGGGGAGCAAAGAACCGACCCCCCAGCCAGGAGAGGTGGAATAAACCTGCTTGGGAAAGATGATTTAAAAGATGCCACAAAGAGCCCCGAGCCCAGTTTGTGGTTATTGATGAACCCGCAGGTCCGGGTGGTCTGGGTGGGAAGGGACCTGAAAGCCCCTCCCCAGCTTTCCTGGAGCCCCTTCAGGCCCTGGAAGCTGCTCTCAGGTCTCCCTGGAGCCTTCTCTTCTCCAGGCTCAACACCCCAACTCTCCCAGCCTGTCCCAGCCCTCCCAGCATCGGGTTCACTGATGGGAAACAGCTCAGGGTTTTCACAGGGTCCTTGTTTACAAGGGTGGGGGTGACAGGACAAGGGTGATGGTTTTAAACTGGCAGAGGGAGCTGGAGCTGAGATGGGAGGGAGAAATTCTGGGCTGTGAGGGTGGGGAGAGCCTGGCCCAGGTTGCCCAGGGAAGCTGTGGCTGCCCCATCCCTGGGGGTGTTGAAGGGCAGGTTGGATGGGGCTTGGAGCAGCCTGGGCTGCTGGGAGGTGTCCCTGCCCATGCAGGGGGGGCACTGGGTGGGATTTGAGGTCCCTTCCCACCCAAACCATCCCACGGTTCCATGACTCTCTCCACAAATCCCTGGATCTGCCAGCACGACCTTCAAGAGGAACAACCATTTTTGGTCCTGAGGGGTCAGGCAGGACCTGGGGACCCCCTGGCACAGGCAGGTGTGGGGACAGAAGGGGAGCGGGGGGTGGTGACCACACTGGCAGCAGGAGCTGCTGGGAGGGAGGTGACAGAGGGGGCTGGAGGTGCCAGGAGGAGACTCTGCAGAAGGAGCTGAGGCTTTGGAAGGGCACAGAGGAGAAACCCCCCAGGAGCAGAGCAGGGGAAGGTTCTGCTCCAGATGGAGAAGTGCCAGGGAAGTGGCTCTGCTTGGCAGGGGGGGGGAGCAGGGGGTGCTCAGCCCTGCAGCTTGGAAATAATAGTTAGAAACCACTCATTTGGTCTTTACCAGCTGCTCTGCCTCTTCCAGGAAGGAGAATGGGATCTGGGAAGGAAATGAGCCTGGGCAGGAAGGTCCCACCAGCCCCTGGTGCTGCTGTGAGGGTGGGATCTGGGGGGTCCCAGCCTGGAGCCACCACCTGGTCCCCAGGGTGACACAGGGACACCCAGCCTGGTCCCTGCAGGGCAGCCCATGGGTGTGACATGTCCCCCTCTGGGACACACCAGCCCCTTGGGGGGTTTTGCCTGTTCCCCTGCCCAGTCCCCAGGCCCCCCCTGCCCCACACCAGCCCCCACGTTGAGGGGTCTCTGTCCCCATCTGTGCCCACTGCATCTCCAGGACCACCCTGGGCTGTTTCTCCTTTTGCAATCATAGAACACTGGAATCACAGGCTGGTTTGGGTTGGAGGGACCTCAGATCCCACCCAGTCCCACCCTGCATGGGCAGGGACACCTCCCACCACCGAGGAGGGGACAAGATGTCCTTGGCATGGATGGGAAAGAGAATCTTCCAAAGCTGCAGCCCCAAGGAGCTCCCCTGGGTCTGGGCTGAGCTGCAGGGCCCAGCCCAGGGCAGGTGCCAGGTTTCCCTGCCTGGAGGAGGGAGCAGGAAGGTCCCTTCCCTGCAGGTGCTGGGAGGGAAAGTGACTGTGCAAGCAACACCAGTGATGACACAGCCCGTGGGGACAAAGGAGCAGCAGCTGCGTCCCTGCCCCGCGCTGGGAACTCCAGCAGCTGAGCTGGGGAGCAGGGACCCTGCCTGACCCTGCCCCAGCCTGGCTCCTGTCCCTGCTGTCCCCAGGGTGACACCTGGCTCAGCTGCACAGTCACAGGCAGGGCTGGACCCTCTGCAGCCAAACCCCCCACAGAGCTGAAACCCACAGGACCCACCACGGAATCATCAACTCACAGAATGGTTCGGTTGGAGGGACCTCAAATCCCACCCAGTGCCCCCCCTGCATGGGCAGGGACACCTCCCAGCAGCCCAGGCTGCTCCAAGCCCCATCCAACCTGCCCTTCAACACCCCCAGGGATGGGGCAGCCACAGCTTCCCTGGGCAACCTGGGCCAGGCTCTCCCCACCCTCACAGCCCAGAATTTCTCCCTCCCATCTCAGCTCCAGCTCCCTCTGCCAGCTGGAAACCCTTCCCCCTGCTCCCATCCCTCCCTGCCCTTGTCCCAAGCCCCTCCCCAGCTTTCCTGGAGCCCCATTTCAGGACATGATGGATCACAGAGCCTCAGGGGTTGGAAGGGACCTCCAAAGCTCACCCAGCCCACCCCCCCTGCCAGAGCAGGGTCACCCAGAGCACATCCCACAGGGATGTGTCTCCCACACCCTGCACATCCCACAGGGATGTTTGCCAGAAGGGGACACATCACAGGCTGGGTGGGCAGCACAACCTCAGGTGGGACCTGACTCTCCTGATGGCAGCAGAGCCCTGATGGCCACGTGGGGAGATGCCAGGGTCCCTTGCTCTGCACTTGGAGCAGCCCCTGCCCTTGGGCCTTGCTCAGGGCCCCAGAGAGGACAAGTGGCTGCAACAGGTCCCAGGGTGTCCTCCCAGGAGGTTGAGCTTGGCCAACGTGCAGGGTTGAGGAGGCCCCATTGCCCTTCCATGAGCTCCTCTGGCTCTGGTGGCTCCTGGGGGTTGTTAAACCTCCTGCATCCTTCCAAGCTGTGGCAGCAGTTTCCTCTCCACCATGGGAAGGAACTCTGGGATGAGGAGGGGATGCACCAGAGACCTTTCCTTCATGTTCTCCTGGTTGGACCCTGAGACAAGTGCCTGCTTCTCCTCTCTGCATCACACCCACCGTGGGCTGCACTTCCCTCTTGCACACTCTGAGGCACGGGGGGGTCTGGGCACTTTCTGGTCCCTTCCTGAGCTTGGGTCTGGCCGATGTAACTCAGCATCATAGAAAGGGTTGGGCTGGAAGGGACCTTAAAGATCACCCACTGTTAAAAGATCTTACAGCTCATCAGCTCCTCCTCACCCAGGCAGCAGCTGGAGGCTCTTGGTGGCAGTGACTGGGGAGCCCTTCCTGCAGTCACCCCCTGCTCCCCAGGGATGCTCTGACCCCCTGGCAGCCTTGAGACCTGAAGGAAGGTCCCACGTGCTCATGTCCGTGGTCACAAGATGGAGCAGATGCCCCCCTGTTCCTGCAGAGCATCCTTCTTCCCTCCCCAGGGGGCTGGGGGGCACTTGCCAACCCCTCATCCTGACCCTGCTGTGAGGCCTCCTGGACCTGCCCGTGGTGGAGAAGCCACTGGAGCTCAGAGGTGCCTCCTTCCAGGGGCTGGTGCCCCTGGAGATGCTGGGGAAGGGCTTTCCCTGCCTCTGGGCTCCACAAAAGGCTGTGACATCAGGGCTGGGGGCCAGGAGGTCACTGGGGGCTCCAGCTGGGGCTGGTCAAGCCCAAGGTCCAGAAAAGGGACAGAAAGAGAAGCCCTGTTTCAGATCACCCCCCCCTGAAAGTTCATGGCTGTTCCCACACGTTTCTCTTTTCTCTCCTCCCTGGTTTGTCTGGGAACCCGTGATGGGGCCACCAGGAGCTGCGGGTGAAAAGCTGTTTGCTCAGCAGTGGAGATAAGGGAGCTGGTCACAAACCCCCCTCACCTGCCCGGGTGGTTATTCCTTTGTTCAGGTCCTCAAAAGGCTGTTGTTTGTGTTCCTGGGCAGGAGCAGGAGTGTTTGCCCAGAGCAGCCTCCTGGGTGATTCCCCACGGGAGCCGTGGCAGGAGATCAGGTCGTGGGCAGCACCTGGGCAGGCTCAGGTGGCAGGAGGTGCCTGAAGGGCTTCACGGGGGAGCCAGAGGGGCTGCCCAGCAGCTGCCACCAGGGCTGAGGTGGGAGGTGACTCCTGAGGGCAGGGGGCTTGTTTGCCCACTTGGGTCTCCTTCAGTTCCACCTGAGAACATGAACTCGTTGCCAGAACAACCAGTGCTGGAGGGATCTCACCCAGGAGCTTTTGGCCCAGCTCTGCTGACTGAGCTGCATCTGGATTTGTCAGTATTGAAGAACAGTATTAGAATGGTTTGGGTGGGAAGGGACCTCAAATCCCACCCAGTGCCACCCCTGCACGGGCAGGGACACCTCCCAGCAGCCCAGGCTGCTCCAGCCCCATCCAACCTGCCCTTCAACACCCCCAGGGATGGGCACTGGATGTTCTTTAAGGTCCCTCCCACCCAAACCAGCCTGGGTTCTGGGATGTGATATCACCCTTTCCTGGGGAAGAAGGAGGGGTTTTGTCTGGAGGTCACACTGTCCACGTTGCAGGTGCAAAGACATGAACAGAGCTTTGGGAGACCTGGGAGCCAGTGAAGCCAGGAACCCTCCTGGGTCTGCTGGCTCCTCCTGCCTGGGAGTGCTGGGGAGGGGGCAGGTCTGGAGCAGAGACCCCACCTCAGGGATGTGCTGAGCCAAGCTCTGCCTCGTGCTCCAAGGGCAGATGCTGTTCAGGTGTGAGGAGAGCTCTGCTGAGCCCAGCCCGGCCATCAGGAGCAGCCTGGGGTGTTCCCACCTGAAGTCCCACATTCCCACCCACTGGAGCTGCTCTTGACAGACCACGGAGCTGGATTCATGGTCCTTCCTCTGCGGGCAAGAACCCACAGCAGCAAAGCTCAGATCTCACCTCCAGCACCCTCATTTCTTAGCAAGTGTTACTTAATTAGCAGAAATTGTCACCAGGGGCAGGGGATGAGCAGCAGATCCCTGGGAATGTCCTACCTGGAATGGGCTGGTAACTCAGCAGCCAGGGTGGAAAAACTCCTGGGCTGTGAGGGTGGCAGAGCCCTGGGCCAGGCTGCCCAGAGAGGCTGTGGAGGCTCCTTCTCTGGAGACATCCCAGCCCCTCTGGAGGTTCCTGTGGGACCTGCTGGAGGGATCCTGCTCTGGGGGTTGGATGGGGATCTCCAGAGCTCCCTTCCCACCCTCTGTGACTCCAGGAGTGATGCTGTGAGTTACTGGTTGACTGGTTTGCTCCCATGGATGAAAGGTCCCCAGAGGTCTCTGGCAGGTCTGGAAGCTGTTGGTGGCAGCTCCTCTGACCCCACCCAGTCATCTCGGGGTCCCTGCAGGTCCCTGGAGCAGGACCTGGTGCAATCAATCCACTGCTCCCTTCTAAAATGAGAAATGAGGACAAAACCAGCCAAGAGGCCTTAGAGCAGGAATATCTGCTGGTCTCTGCCTCAGCTCCCACACTCCTCCCTGTCCTGCTCCACACAAAGCTCAGGTGGGTCCTGGTCCCAAAGCTCTTCCAGTCCAGGGCACGGAGGAGGGTAAAAACCTCCCAGGTGCTGGGCAGGTCCCTGCTTGCCCCAGGCTCATGCAAAGCCCCAGGAACTCCTCTGGGATCCAGGAGCAGGAAGGCTCTTGCAGCAGCTGCTGAGGTGAGGGTGGGGGTGGTGATGGGGTGGGGGGACCCACCTGGGTTGCTCTGGGGACAACCTGAAGGTCTGCAGGGCTTGTGCAGCCCCCACCCAATTAGTGTGAGGTAGGAAACACCCGGGGAAAACAAACTGATGAGGTTCCTGGTGATGCAAGGGGGATGAGGACAAGCACCTGTGCCCTGTGGTGCCTCCAGGGCTTTTCTCCAGGCACAACACACACCTGAGCCCAGGTCTGTGGGAGGAACCCACCGGTGGCTCAGGAACAGGGGAGCTGGGTCACAGCTCTGGGGGTTCCCCGGGGCCTGGGGAGGAAGAGGTGGATTAGGGGGGTGGGTTTGGTGGGGAGAGGTGGATTAGGGAGGTGGGGAGATGGGTCCATGCAGGATTTGTTGTGTGATCCCAGTGGCAGGGACACCTGAACAGCTCCTGGCAGGGTTCCTGGCTCCTGTCCCAGCCTCCCTGCAGGAGCAGAGAGGGGCTGGAGGGGGGATGCTCCTCCTGCCCCATTCCAGACACAGGGGCTGTCAGGGGGCAAGGATGGCCTGGGTTCTGCTCCTTCTTGAGGCACATTGGGTGGGAGCTGGCACAGAACGTTCCCTGCCATTTTCCCACTTTCTCTAGGACATCAGCCCTGGGTTCCAGGGAGCTGGGAGGGTTTCATTGGCTCAGGAGCACCCAGAGCAGCTCAGAGCCCTGGTTCATGCTCCGTGCACACAGTGCAGGGGTGGCTGCTCTGCATGGGCAGGGAGGGATGGGAGCAGGGGGAAGGGTTTCCAGCTGGCAGAGGGAGCTGGAGCTGAGATGGGAGGGAGAAATTCTGGGCTGTGAGGGTGGGGAGAGCCTGGCCCAGGTTGCCCAGGGAAGCTGTGGCTGCCCCATCCCTGGGGGTGTTGAAGGGCAGGTTGGATGGGGCTTGGAGCAGCCTGGGCTGCTGGGAGGTGTCCCTGCCCATGCAGGGGGGGCACTGGGTGGGATTTGAGGTCCCTTCCAACACAAACCATTCTAGGGTTCTGTGACTCCATGAACAGGAGCTGGGATGGTGCCTGAGAGGCCAGACCTGCTCCTCCTCACTCAGGTTTTCTCCTTCCATAACAACTGCAGAACCCAAACCACCCTTGTTAGGCAGACAGGGTTCCTTGTTGTTTCCAGCTCTGCCCTCCCCAGGAGCCCCTCACCCCGGGCTGGTTCTGCTCCCAGCAGAGCACGGAGGGTTTGAGGTTCTCCTTGGCAGTTTGTGCTGCTCCTGCCCGGGTGGGTGAGCAGGGCTGGTCTGTGTCTCCCTGCAGATTCATACAATGAACAAGGCTGGAAAAGACCTTTAAGATCATCATGTGGTGGTTTTGGGCCCAACAGGACAGCACAGGAACAGCCCCATGGCCTCTCTCTCAGCTCCCCCCACACACACTCGGGTGAGGAGCCAAGCTCATGGGTCGAGACAAAGGACAAGGAGGGTTCTTCACCAATGAAAGTCCCATGCAAAACAGACTCAGCTTGGGGAAAATTAATAATTTAACACAAATCGAGTGCACACAGGACACAGACAATACAAAGAGCAGAGCTTGCATATGCTACCCCACCTCTTCCTTCTTCCTGGCCTCAAATCACTTGGTTCCTGGTTTCTCTCCCTCCTTCCCCCCAGCAGCACAGAGGGACAGGGGATGGGGTTTAGAGTCAGTTCACAGGCTGGTGGCTCCTGCTGCTCCTTCCTCCTGAGGAAGAAGGATTCCTGACCATCCTCCCCTGCTCCCCTCGGGGTCCCTGCCGTGGCAGAGAGTCCTTCCCAGACCCTGCAGGAGGTGCAGCCCCTCCCTCAGGAGGGATGTTTGGGAACAAACTCCCCTGGCCCGGGGGCTCCCACGGCTGCACCAGCCCAGGCCATGGGCAGCAAATCCTCTGGCCACAAAATGTGAGTCCACTGGCCAAGTTCTCCCCTCCTGGCTCCTTCAGGGAATGTCCCCCACGTTCCTCCAGGAGTGCAGGGGCACAGCTGCCATCTCGCCATGGGCTGCAGGGAAACTCCTGCTTGGGCACCTTCTTCTTCCTCACCAACCCTCAGCACAGCTCTGCTCCCCCCCAGGGCTCCTCTGCCCAGGTCTGATCTCAGTTCTATGTTCATGGCAGAGGTTCATCTCTTGTCCCTCTGGTGGCTCCTGGGCTGGAGCAGGGGCAGCTTCTCAGCTTCTCACCAGAGCCCCCCCGGGGCCCTTTCCCTGCTACCAAAAATCCCACCAAACCAGCACAATCACCAAGTCCATCTATGACCCAACACCCCCACATCTCCAGACCAGGGCACCAAGTGCCACATCCAGTCTTTACTTGAGCACTTCCAGGGATGGTGACTCCACCACCTCCCTGGGCAGTCCATCCCAAGGTCTGATCACCCTTTCCATGAGGAAGTGCTTCCAAATATCCCACCTAAACCTCACCTGGAGCAGCTTCAGGCCAGGCCCTCTCATCCTGTCACTGGCTGCCTGGGAGAAGATCCCAGACCCCCCTGAGCACCACCTCCCTTCAGGGGGTTGTAAGGAGTGAGAAGGTCCCCCCTGAGTCTCCTCCAGGCTGAACAACCCCAGCTCCCTCAGCCTGTCCCTACAAGACTTTCCCTCTGGTCCCTTCACCAGCCTTGTTGTCTCCTCTGGACTCCACCTTCCCCAGGAGCAAACCAGGTGCCCCCGGGTGCCCGTGGAAGGGGCAGGAGGTGAGTGGTGGGGCAGGACAGGTCACCCCAGCCCAGGGACAGACCCCCCAGGAGCAGCAGGACCTGAGGAGCCTCCACCCCTGGAGGACCTGGCTGCCCTGCAGCTTTGCAGTCTCCCCCCTGCTGGGCTGTGTCCCAGCAGCCCACCAAGCTCAGCCACGAGCACTGCCTGGACCCCCTGCCAAGTGCAGAGATTGTTGGGGCTTCATGTGCATCTCATCCCCACTTCATGCCCTGGGTCACTGGGAGGCTGCAGCTGCCTCGGGCCTCCAATCAATGGAAACCTGATGAGAGCAGGGCCAGGGGAGATGAGCACAGGGGGAGGTGATGAAACCAGATTTCCTGTATGATTTCCAGAGCCAGAACCTATTTGCTTGTTTATTTTTATTCCGTTACCTGAGAAGCTGCCTCAAAAGGCAGAGAAGCATCCTGGCCAGGACACTGATCCCTGCAGCTCAGCAGCTTCTCCTTCTCCTGGGGAGAAACGTCACATTTATTGCCTGGGATGATGAGTCTCAGCTTTTCTGTCTCCCCTTTACACGGTGGGACAAGTGTGTCCAACCTGCAAATCCCTGGAAAACCAGAAAAAGAAGAACAGAATGAAAAACCTGTTGCATTCCCTGGCAGGCAGGAGGGCTGCTGGGGAAACTGGCTTTTCATTTCACGGAGCAGAAAGGTACAATTTGATCAAAATATCAATCAAAATATCTAACAGAAAGTCTTTTTGGGCTCCTTTTCCTGAATACAAGGGCCCTGGAAACAGTTAAAGTAGCCAAAAATGTTTTATTTCACTTGCAATGAGAAGAAATGCAGCAGCATAAATAATGCAGGGAGGGGAGCTCCTCGAGGTGGCCTCTGGTGGGTGATTTAATCCTTCCCTTGATCATTTAATATAATTAGAAAGACCCTTGGATCAACTTCCTAGGATTCCCAGCAGCTGCACAGTGACCATGGCCATGGAAGACCCTTGGATCAACTTCCTAGGATTCCCACAACTTTCCCCAGGATTCCTCACAAGCCCCTTCAGTGAGTTCCTTGTGTCCACGACTGATGGTCTCTAATGAAGGCTCCATGATGACCAAGGCAGTTGTTGCCTTTGCACTTGGTGGGCACCATGTTCCACCCTCCTGAGAGCAGGAGACTCCATCCCTGCCCACCTCATGGCCTCTCACATCCTGGCAGCAGCTTGGAACTGGGTCTGTGGGCAGAAAACCAACCTCCTGTATTTGTGAAGAAGTGTTCAGAATCACAGAATGCTTTGGGCTGGAAGGGACCTGGAAGATCATCTTGTCCCAGCCAAGCCCCCTTACCATGGGCAGGGACCAGCTGGAGGTTTCCTGTCCCTCCAAAGCCACGGAATCGTTCTGGTTGGAAAAGGCCTTTAAGATCATTGAGTCCAACCATAACCCAACTCTACCAACCATGAACCCAACTCTACCAAGTCTGGTGCTAACCCGTGTCCCTCAGCACCATCTCCAGGGCTTGGAAACCCCTCCAGGGATGGGGACTCCCCCCCTGCCCTGGGCAGCCTGGGCCAGGCCCTGACAACCCTTGCCAGGGAGAAATTGTTCCCCAGATCCAACCTCAACCTCCCCTGGCACAACTGCAGAAGGTCAGTTTAGATGCTTGAGCTCTTCCATCCCAGCCAAATGCCTCGTGTCACCTTCTCTGATCTGTGAACAGCCACAGCTGGGGGTTTGGACCCATATGGTGAAGCCCTGTGCCCTGGGATGTGCTGCACCAGAGCTCCCTCCTGTCTGAACAGCCACGTCCAAGTTTTGTCCCCTCTGGAATTTAACCTGATGGAACTGGGGTTTCCTTCCAGGTCCTTCCACTTAGACCAAATGGAGACAGAATCAACCCTCATTGCACAAACACCTTGAAGTGAAGTTCTGGGAGTCCAGAGTAGAAAGAAGCTGGACAGGGAGAGAGGAAAGTGTTTGCAGGGATGCCCAGGGTCTGACATCAGCCCTGCAGGTGCCTGGAGTCCCACCAGCTCAGAGAACAAAACCAGCCCTGGGTTTGAAGTTGGCTGCCCACGTTCCTCCCTCATCTCCAAACTTCCCTCTCCCTTCCCTTTTGGTTCTGGGTCCCAGTTCAGCTTGTTATGCCCCTCCCTCCCTCCCAGGCCCCCAGACATAACATTTAACCAGGCACTTGGAAAGACCTTTGGGGCAGGAGAAAACCTGTGTGAGGTGGGACTTCCCCAGCAGCCCTGGGGGAGTCCAAAGCACCAGGGGCTGCATCAGACCCAGACTCACACCAGTTAAAAGGAGACGTGACCTTTTCCAGCAGCTTCTGCAGCCACAGGCAACGAGCAGCAGCTCCTAAATACCAGGCTCAAAGCAGGAATCGCCCGGGATGGGCGGGAGGAGGGAGGCAGGACCTCAGGAACAAACCTCTGGGGCTGCCAAGGCCCTGGCTCTGTGGATGAGAAAGCAACTGGGTTTTCAGCAGCAGATTTGGTTCCTGTTCTCACCCAGGGACAGACACATTTCAGGCCTAAAATATCCTGAGCCAAGAAAAATCCAAGGACCCTGCTCCATGGAAACCAAACCAGGCAGTGGGTGTCTTAAAAAACCAACCCAACCCAACCAACCAGAGTGAAAACAACAACCCCAAAATCCTGCCAGTGAAACAATTCAGTGTAAATATTGTGTGACATAAGAGATGAGAGGCACGAGGAGGCAGGAGGTTGTTGCTGCTGGGGGCACATCCAGCCTGTGCTGCCAGGGCCCCCGGGACACCAAGTGTTGGGCTGCCAGGGACCCTGCAGGGAGCCCCCAGACCCTGCAAGGAGCCCCCAGACCCTGCAGGGAGCCCCCAGACCCCACAGGGAGGAGCCCCCAGACCCTGCAAGCAGCCCCCAGACCCTGCAGGGAGCCCCCAGACCCCGCAAGGAGCCCCCAGACCCCGCAGGGAGCCCCCAGACCCCACAGGGAGACCCTAGACCCTGCAGGGAGCCCCCAGACCCCGCAGGGAGCCCCCAGACACTGCAGGGAGGCGGCCCCACA
>NW_009952634.1:2041-4651 GCF_000747805.2 Chaetura pelagica | reverse complement strand
GGGATCCTGCCCCTGGGATCCTGCCCCTGCCCCTGGGATGCTGCCCCTGCCCCTGGGATGCTGCCCCTGCCCCTGGGATGCTGCAGATGACCAGGGTGCTCTGCCTTGCTGGACGTCACCCCCTGTGTGTTTTACCCCTGCTTGCCGGGGCTGCTCTGTCATCTCTAGCTCAGGTCCCAGGACCCCCACCCCGACAGGCAGAGGGGCTGGTCTGACAGGTTGGCCAGGGAGGCTCTTCCCATGGTTGCTGTTACAGGTGCAACCTGGAGAAGAGAAGGCTCCAGGGAGAGCTGAGAGCAGCTTCCAGGGCCTGAAGGGGCTCCAGGAAAGCTGGGGAGGGGCTTGGGACAAGGGCAGGGAGGGATGGGAGCAGGGGGAAGGGTTTCCAGCTGGCAGAGGGAGCTGGAGCTGAGATGGGAGGGAGAAATTCTGGGCTGTGAGGGTGGGGAGAGCCTGGCCCAGGTTGCCCAGGGAAGCTGTGGCTGCCCCATCCCTGGGGGTGTTGAAGGGCAGGCTGGATGGGGTTTGGAGCAGCCTGGGCTGCTGGGAGGTGTCCCTGCCCATACAGGGGGGACACTGGATGAGCTTTAGGGTCCCTTCCCACCCAAAGCAGTCTGGGGCTCTGGGACATTAAGCAGGACAGCCCTACAGCCATCATTGGTGCCTCAGCCCGCACTGACTTGGCTCCTGCAGGAGAGACAGTGGCAGCAACGACAGCCTGAGTGTCCAGGCAGCAGCAGCTGGGATGGGGCCAGGCTGGTGCCTGCATGACAGGAGTCAGATGGCTCAGGCTCTGCCACGGGGTGGTTTGGAGCCCAAGTGGGCACCAGGCTTGGTCCTCACCTGCTCTGCAGCACCTCCGGATCTCAGTTCCTAACCTGTTAAAAACCAGCCTGTTTTCCTTCTCTGCTGTCTTTTCTTGGCATGTTTTGCTCCCTGCACACACCCCTGACCCCAGGCTGTGCCTGTGAGGGGGTAGCACCACATTTGGGGGGTGCAGACCCCCCTCCCCTGGGCTGCACTGCGACGGCAGCACCAGCCAACGTGGAATGGGAAGGGCAGTGGCCCAACATTGTTCTTGTTTTAATTGCAAGAGCAACGAGCTGGGACAGTCTGGCACTTCTGACCTTGCCTGCTGGGCCAGGCAGTGGGGACCATCTGGCACCTTCCAGTCCTGGTCCAGGAGCAGAGAGTTGGGGCCAACGGGCCCCCCCAGAACTCCTGGTGCCTGGGAAACCTGGAGCTTTACAAGGTTGGATCAGAAAAGTGGAGAATTCACTTTCATTTGATCTTGTGATGTCCAAAGATGATTTGGTATCAAAATTTGGTACCAGCTTAACCAGAGGTTAACCTCCCTGACTGGGTGTGTGATTTAATGTAGAAAAAGGCTTGAATCTTTAACCAAATTGCTGCATTTAACAAACTGCTGGTTAGTAAGTGTTGCTGCAAAGTCATACAGCCTAATTTTGTGTTAATGAACCTCAAATTGCTGCTGTTCCAAATCACACCAGCCCCATCATTACGTGTCATAGATCCCCAAGCCCCTCAGACATCAGCCCCTGACCCAGCCTGGGAGCAGGAGCAGATCCAGCCACGCTGGACTCCTCAGGGAAGGGGGTCAGAAAGCAAGAGGGTCCTCTCTGAACCTCCTCACTCAACAGGAGGGTTTTCCTCATTCTCCCTCCCAGATCCCTGTGACTGGGGTTCAGACCCAGCTGGTGACAACCAGGGATCTGCTCTTCCCACCCCCCCCGTGGGATGGGGAGAAGAAAATCCAGCTAAAAGCTCCTGAATCCAAACAAGGACCAGGGATGGTTCACTCAACAATTATGGTCATGGGCAAAACAGACTCAGCTTGGGGAAAGAATCCATTGATTTGATCACCAATCAAATCAGAGCAGGACAAAAGAGAAACAAACCCAGGTCTTAAATACCTTCAATACCCCTGATGCCTGGGCCCAAATTCCTTCACTCCCCATTTCTCTCCCTCCTGCCCCAGCAGCACAGGGGGGCTCAGCCCACCACAGGTTGGCTTTGCTGCTCCCTCCTCCTCAGGGGGGGACTCCCCACAGCCTTCCCTGGGGTGGTCCATGGGAGAGGGTCCTTCACCAACCCTCCAACATGAGTCCTTCCCACAGGTGCAGTCCCTCAGGAGCAGCTCCAGCTCGGGCTGCCCACAGAACCACAGGCTGCTTGGGGAACAGTCACCTCCCCTGCTGTTGGGTCCTCATGGCTGCAGGTCCATGTCTGCCCCACCATGACCCTTCACAGGCTGCAGGTCCATGTCTGCCCCACCACACTCCTCCCTGGGCTGCTGGGAACACCTTCCATCTCATAGAATCATTGGATGGTGAAGATTGGAATGGACTTTAAAGCCCATCAGGTTCCAACCTCCCTGCCATGGGCAGGGACACCCCAGCCTCACAGCCCAGAATTTCTCCCTCCCATCTCAGCTCCAGCTCCCTCTGCCAGCTGGAAACCCTTCCCCCTGCTCCCATCCCTCCCTGCCCTGGTCCCAAGCCCCTCCCCAGCTTTCCTGGAGCCCCTTCAGGCCCTGGAAGCTGCTCTCAGGTCTCCCTGGCGCCTTCTCTTCTCCAGGCTCAACCCCCC
>NW_009952634.1:0-318 GCF_000747805.2 Chaetura pelagica | reverse complement strand
GGTGCAGGGGGCTGGGGGCACAGGGGACAGAGGGACATGGGGTGCAGGGGGCACAGGGGACAGAGGGACATGGGGTGCAGGGGCTGGGGGCACAGGCTGGGTCCCGGGGGACGTGGGACACAGGGCAGGGAACACAAGGGACAATGGGCGTGTCCGTGGGCCCCGTGGGACATGCGGGGGCACATCCCGGGAGGACACGGGACACGGGGCAGGGGGCTCGTCCCCGGGGGACACGGGACAGGGTGGGACACCGGGCAAGACCCACGGTCCTGGGGGACACGGGATGTAGCACGAGGGACACTGGACATGGGGGGACAT
>NW_009952633.1:0-2497 GCF_000747805.2 Chaetura pelagica | reverse complement strand
GTTCTTGGGGAGAACTTGGGGTGGTGGGACTAAGGTTGGAGGTTCTAGGACGAAGTTCTGTGTGGTGGGACCAAATTTTTGGGTGGTGGGACCAAGATTTGGGTTCTAGGGGAGAACTTGGGGTGGTGGGACCAAGGTTGGAGGAGATGGGATGAAGTTCTAGGTGATGGAACCAAGTTTTTGGGTGGTGGGACCAAGTTTTGAGATTCTAGGACCAAGTTCTGGGTGGTGGGACCAAGATTTGAGAAGATGGGACCAAGTTTTGGGTTCTAGGGGAGAACTTTGGGTGGTGGGAACAAGTTTTGGGGTTCTAGGCCAAGATCGTTCTAGGACCAGGTTCTGGGTGGTGGGACCAAGATCTGGGTGGTGGGACCTGGAGCTGGAGCCCCAGGGCAGGTCCCAGGTGGGTGTTGTTGCCCCCCCAGAACGAGGACGAGGAGGAGGAGGAGGAGGAGAAGGACGAGGCCGAAGACCTGCTGGGGCGCAGCTCCCGGGCGGCGCTGCTGACCGAGAGGACACGGGTGGGTGGGACCTCCTGGGGGGGCTGGGGGGGCCCCCCTGCTCCTGGGGTTCTCCTCGAGGTGGTTTTGGGGTCCCACCTTCAGTTGGAGGTGGTTTTGGGGTCCCACCTTCAGTTGGAGGTGGTTTTGGGGTCCCACCTTCATTGAGAGGTGGTTTTGGGGTCCCACCTTCAACCCAAGGTGGTTTTGGGGTCCCACCTTCAACCCAAGGTGGTTTTGGGGTCCCACCTTCACCTTGAGGTGGTTTTGGGGTCCCACCTTCTCCCCACGCTCAACCCAAGGTGGTTTTGGGGTCCCACCTTCACCTTGAGGTGGTTTTGGGGTCCCACCTTCTCCCCACGCTCAACCCAAGGTGGTTTTGGGGTCCCACCTGCTCCTGGGGTTCTCCTCGAGGTGGTTTTGGGGTCCCACCTTCTTCCCAAGGTGGTTTTGGGGTCCCACCTTTAAGCCAAGGTGGTTTTGGGGTCCCACCTGCTCCCCATCTTCAAGTCAAGGTGGTTTTGGGGTCCCACCTTCACCCCAAGGTATTTTTGGGGTCCCACCTTCACCCCAAGGTCCTTTTGTGGTCCCACCTCCAATCCAAGATGGGTTTTGGGGTCCCACCTTCACCCCAAGGTGGTTTTTGGGGTCCCACCTTCAAGTCCAGTTGGTTTTTGGGGTCCCACCTTCCCCCCAAGGTCCTTTTGGGGTCCCACCTTCAGCCCAAGTTGGGTTTTGAGCTCCGATCTCCAACCGACGTCGTTCCTCGGCGTCCGACCTTCACCCCAAGGTTCTTTTGGGGTCCCACCTTCACCCCAAGGTATTTTTGGGGTCCCACCTTCTCCCCTAAGAGCCCCATAGACCCCCCTAAAAGCTCCAAGACCCCCCAAAGATCCCCATAGACCCAAGGTGGTTTTGGGGTCCCACCTTCAATCCAAGGTGGTTTTGGGGTCCCTCCTTCAGCTTGAGGTGGTTTTGGGGTCCCACCATCTCCCCACCTTCCAGTCAAGGTGGTTTTGGGGTCTCCCAAGGTGGTTTTTGGGGTCCCACCTTCACCCCAAGGTGGTTTTTGGGGTCCCACCTTCAAGTCCAGTTGGTTTTTGGGGTCCCACCTTCACCCCAAGGTCCTTTTGGGGTCCCACCTTCACCCCAAGGTGGTTTTTGGGGTCCCACCTTCACCCCAAGGTACTTTTGGGGTCCCACCTCCAATCCAAGGTGGTTTTTGGGGTCCCACCTTCAACCCAAGGTCCTTTTGGGGTCCCACCTCCAAGTCAAGTTGGTTTTTGGGGTCCCACCTCCAACTCAAGTTGGGTTTTGAGCTCCCACCTCCAACCCACGTCGTTCCTTCGCATCCGACCTTCACCCCAAGGTCCTTTTGGGGTCCCACCTCCAATCCAAGATGGTTTTTGGGGTCCCACCTTCACCCCAAGGTACTTTTGGGGTCCCACCTTCACCCCAAGGTCCTTTTGGGGTCCCATCTTCAATCCAGGATGGTTTTTGGGGTCCCACCTTCACCCCAAGTTGGGTTTTGAGCTCCCACCTTCACGCTACGTCATTCCTTGGCGCCCGATCTCCAATCCAAGGTGGTTTTGAGGTCCCACCTCCAACTCAAGTTGGTTTTTGGGGTCCCACCTCCCCCCCTGACCCCTGTTCTTGGGGTTTCTCCCCCCCAGAACGAGCTGACGGCCGAGGAGAAGCGCCGGGCCCACCAGAAGGAGTTGGCCACCCAACTCAACGAGGAGGCGCGGCGCCGCCTGACCGAGCAGAAGGGCGAGCAGCAGATCCAAAAGTACCTCTTCCCACCCCAAAAACACCCCCTTTTAGAAGGTCCCACCACCCCAAAGATCTCACCCAGGACCTCCCCCAGGGCCCGCAAGTCCAACATCTCCTACAAGAACCCGGCCATGATGCCCAAGGAGCCCCAGGTGAGGGAGATGAAGATCTACATCGACAAGAAGTACGAGACCGTCATCATGCCCGTCTTCGGCATCGCCACC
>NW_009952632.1:0-754 GCF_000747805.2 Chaetura pelagica | reverse complement strand
TGCCTGAAGACCTTGAGATGGTCAGAGGACATGAGATGGAGATTGAGGGACACGAGATGATGGTTCAAGGCCCCAAGATGAAGCTCCAAGACCATGAGATGGAGCTCGAAGCCTCCGAGATGGAGCTCCAAGCCCACCATATGATGCCCAAAGCCCATGAGATGAAGCCCAAAGCCCATGAGATGAAGCCCAAAGGCCACCATATGATACCCCAAGGCCACCAGGAGCCCCAGGAGGTCCTACCCAGCAGGGGCTGCCTCTCCCCCACGCGCAGCTGGTGGTGGAACTGGTCCCTGATCATCCTCCTCCTGGTGTCCAACTGGTGGGAGGGATGGAGACAGGACATGGGGGGAGGTTGAGGGACATGAGATGGAGGTTCAAGGCCCCAAGATGGAGCTCAAGGACCATGAGATGGTGCCCAAAGGCCCTGAGATGGTGCCTGAAGCCCATGAGATGGTCAGAGGACACAAGAAGGAGGTTGAGGGACACAAAGTAGAGGTTGAGGGACACGAGATGAAGCTCCAAGACCACAAGAAGGAGGTTCAAGGCCCCAAGATGGTGCCCAAAGCCCATGAGATGGTGCCTGAAGACCTTGAGATGGTCAGAGAACATGAGATGATGGTTCAAGGCCCCAAGATGATGCCCAAAGGCCCTGAGATGGTGCCTGAAGACCATGAGATGGTCAGAGGACACGAGTTAGAGGTTGAGGGACACGAGATGGAAGTTGAGGGACATGAGATGGAGGTTGAAGGAC
>NW_009952631.1:2298-3014 GCF_000747805.2 Chaetura pelagica | reverse complement strand
AGGATTGGAGGGAGATGGGGAAGTCAATAGTGCAAACTAACTGCTGCTGCAAATGGGTTTTCATTTCCATGGGAGCAGGTGCCAGTGGCCAGAAAGCACCACAACAAGGGTCAGTATTTGCTAGCAGAGCTCTGCAGTCACAGGAGGAGCCTCTCCTTGTTGGCAGCAGCAAAGGGCAGCTGGGCAATGGATCAGGGCAGACTCCTGTCACTCCTGGAGGCATCAGGGGTTTTAACAAGCCATGCAAAGACCAGATTGGAATTGTCACAAGTTCACGCTTGGTTTGTACGGCAATTTGAAGTCTATTTATTGACCTCGTTCCCTCCTCTGCCACCCGCAGGATACAGAGGGAAGGAAAGCTGCCCAGCAAGAAGCCTTGCCAGGACCTGCCACAAGAGGCCCCTGATAGAAGCCTCTCTAGGCAGGAAGAGGTGAAGGCTGACACCAGCCAGGAGTTGAGTTGGAAAAGCATCAGTGTTTCAAGGAGGAGTGCAGGACACTGCAAAGTGCTACTAAAAGCACCTACATCTTCCTCCAGCAGAAGGATGCATCCTCTCAGGGGTTCCTAAACCCACCCTGGTCTCATCCAACCATTTCACAATCCAAATCCAAGCACAAAGTCTCTCCAGGTTTCTTTCCCCATGCACTGAAGCACTTGGCTTCCTCCTCTAATGCAAGGAGCAGGGATGCAGTAGGAAAGCTTGGGGATGGGGAAA
>NW_009952631.1:0-2212 GCF_000747805.2 Chaetura pelagica | reverse complement strand
TTTTTCAACACTAAGGGCAGAAATGTATAGAATGACTTGAGTTGGAAGGGACCTTAAAGATCATCTAGATCCAACCCCCTGCATGGGCAGGGACACCTCCCACCAGCCCAGGCTGCTCCAAGCCCCATCCAACCTGCCCTTCAACACTGCCAGGGATGGGGCAGCCACAGCTTCCCTGGGCAACCTGGGCCAGGCTCTCACCACCCTCACACTGAAGGATTTCCTCCTCATGTCTCATCTAAATCTCCCCTCTTCCAGTTTTAATCCATCCCCCCTTATCCTCTTTTCATCCAATTCCTACTGCAAATTAATTCCAATAAGCTTTGAAGGTCTTATAGCTCCCCAGCCACAGGGACTTAAGGTCAGACAAGACTTGGAACCCAGACAGCTCTCACCTGAGCAAGGCCCCAGCTACCCAAGCAGCTCTTCAGGAAGGTCACACTTTTTTTTGTTAAGAGCATATTGTTATTTTACAGCAGGCAATAGAGCAGCTTTTGCAGAAGGGATGGCAATGTCCAGGTGGCCAAGAAACACAGAAGTGAAGAGGGAAATTAAGCTCCTCACAAGGAACCAGGGAGCTTCTGCCTTTCACCACTTGGTAAGAACTTCAGGTTCACCAATCTATTGCCTTCATGCTTGGAAAACCCTCTGTAAGAAGTTCCCTTTCCCAGTTAGAGGGCATAGGAATAGGTGGGCTAGTGCCTCCTGACTCTGCTGGTGACAAGTGACAGTCTTTTGGAGAGATGCTCAAGGCAGCCCCAGTGCCAGGACATCTCCTGACCCAGAAGTCAGGTATCTGAACACTGAACAGCAGGGAGGGAATAAAGGCAGGAAGAAGGACATGAACATGAGAATTAAAGAATTAAAGTGTTAAATGGGAAGAGGGAGATGAGGTGGCATCTGCCAAGAGGGAAGCAGGGAGCAAGTGCCCCATGATTGCATTTAAAATTCAAATCAGCCCAGAACTGAGCTATCACGTGACCACAGCACAAGCAGGGAGGAACAGCAGTAGCAGAGGGTAAGATACAATCACTTGGGCTATAATTGTCAGGATCAAGGAACACTATAATTCCCAAGGGCTGCTGAGAGCCAGAAGTGACACCCCAGAGCAGGTCTCCCCTGCCAAGGTGTTTGTCTAGGGCTATCACATTATCAGTACATTATTTCTACTCAAAATGACTCAACTTTTAGTGTGGATAGTCAAACAGGCCTAGAGAATAATCATCTGGAAACTCCCCAGTGCTCAGACAAGTTTCCATCTTAAACAAAGCCAGACCATTTGTCTGCCTAGTTTCTTTCCACCTTTAACCTCCTGCTGCCTCTGCACTGAGGATGAGATCAGAAGAGCAAACAAGAAGACAAACTCTTCCCAACCATGGCCAGTCTTGGCAAGAGTTTTCCTCTTCTTGCTTGGTCTAACACACCTACATGATTCCCTGAGTCTTCAGAGGTTAAACAAGAAGCAAAATACACACAGAGGCTTCTCCTCAGCCTCCTCAAGTGCAGCTCTAGGAGCTACTACAAGGTGATCATTTTAGCCTCTTGTAGACCATGAGACCTGCAGCAGAAGACCCACAAAAGGCTTTACAGGTGCTGGGCTGTCCTGCACCAGCTCCAGCACAAGGAACCAGGGGGATCCCAGCCACAAGCAGCATTTCAGCTCCCAGCTGACACTGGAGGGGCCCGTGGGTGCTGTGCCAGGCAAGGGCAGCCAGAGGCATTTGCTGGAAATGAACTTAATCAACACCAAGGGTTTGTCCCAGTGATCCCAGGCAGAAGCAGCATGATTTGCTAGGATAAGCACTCTATTAATACAGGTCAGATGTACTTGATATTGATTTGTCAGTCCAGCACAGCAATGTCCAGTTATTTCTTAAAAAGCAGCTTTCATCAGGCAAGCTGAAGCCAGGGCTCAGGCACCCCCAGGCAGGGAAGTGCAGCTTCACTGGTGAGAAAGCAACATAAACTATGTTAAATGTGCCTTATATCCTACAGAGCAGCAGGACTAGCTCCAGTTAGGCTCCCCTTCCCAGCCCTGAAACTCCAGCTGTAATTACATCAAGCAGACTGGATCTGCCTCTCCTTAAGCTCTTTGCCAGAGAGAAGCTGCTGGGCAGTAAATCAGAGAGCACACAGTGGAGAGGGGATCCCTGCCATTTATCTCAACACTAGCTTGGCCTGGCAACTTAAATTGGCTGATAATTTTCCCTGT
>NW_009952630.1:5688-6239 GCF_000747805.2 Chaetura pelagica | reverse complement strand
CCTGATCCAGATGCTGCCCCTGACCCCCATCCTGACTCTGCCCCTGACCCACACAGGTCTTTGGTTTGGGTTATTTTGTGGTGGTTTCAGCCGAAACGGGAAGCAAAGCCCCGCGCGCCCTGGGGCCCCCCAGCTGGTGGTTGCAGAGCAGCTGGTGGGGCCGTGAGGAGCTGGGGGTCTCTGGCACGGCCTGGGCAGTGGGCACTGACCCCCAGCCTGCCCGGGGTCCTGGAACACACCCCGGGGCTCTGGGGTGCCAGGTCGGGGGCTGGATCGGGATCGGGGGCTGGGGCAGGATGAGGATCAGGTCAGGCTCAGGATCAGGATCAGGATCAGGGTCTGAGTCTGGATCAGGGTAAGGGTCAGGATCTGGATCAGAACCAGGATCAAGGTCTGGAGCTGGATCAGTGTCAGTATCTGGATCAGGATTAGGGTAAGGAGCAGGGTCTGGGTCAGGATCAGGATCGGGGTCAGGATCAGGACCAGGACCAGAGTCTAGATCAGGCTCAGGCTCAGGCTCAGGCTCAGGCTCAGGACTAGGACCAGGACCA
>NW_009952630.1:0-1417 GCF_000747805.2 Chaetura pelagica | reverse complement strand
CGTATGCGTTGGCCGGTTCCCCGGAGCCCAGCGCTGCCCCCCCTGCCCCCAGAGCCCTAATTAAACCTGATTAAACCTGATTAAGCTACTCCCGTTGCACCCCCCGCTGCCTCCCGCCCCCCTCGCCCGGGGGGGTCACTCTGAGGTGTGTGGGTCCCCCCAGCCCTGCCCACCCTGGGGACATTTGCTGGCATCAGCCAGGGCACAGGGCAGGGGACCCCAGGTGAGGGACCCCCCATCTCCAGCCGTGTCCCCCCAGGTGAGGGGACCCACAGGACCCACCTATCCTTGGGGCTGGGGGGGCTCAGCTGAACGCCCAGGGGGATCCCCTCCCCCCTTTTAACACCTACTGACCACCCCACGGAGCCTCCTCCTGGGGTCCTGGATGGACAACGTGGAGCAGGGACCTTCCCGGATCCAGGGGGGGGTTTAGGGAGCCTTGACATTTTCAGGGGATAAAGGGAAAATATTTCGGGGATCAAGGGGTTAACAACCCCCTCCTTGCTCTTTATTCCTGAGCTGCTTTCCCTGTCCCTCCCATCGGAGCCATCCCTGGAATGTCAGGCAATGTTTTGGGATCCCTTCCCAAAATATCAGGGGACCTTCTTGCATCCATCCCTGGAATATCAGGCAAGGATCTGGGATCCATCTGTGGAACATCAGGTGAATGTCTCAGAGCTGTCCTTGGAATACCAGGCAAACATCCCAGATCCTTCCCTGGAATATCAGGTGAATGTCTCAGATCCATCTCTGGAATATCAGGCAAACATCCCAGATCCATCCCTGGAATACCAGGCAAACATCTGGGATCCATTTGTGGGATATGAGGTGAATGTCTGAGAGCTGTCCTTGGAAAAGCAGGCAAACATCCCAGATCTATCCCTGGAATACCAGGCAAATATCTACGATTGTTCCCTGGAATACCAGGCAAACATCTCAGCTCCTTCCCGGGAGTATCAGGTGAATGTCCCAGATCTATCCCTGGAATACGAGGCAAACATCCCAGATCTATCCCTGGAATACCAGGCAAACATCCCAGATCCACCTCTAGAGCACCAGGCAACCATCTCAGCTCCTTCCCAGGAACATCAGGTGAACGTCTCAGATCCCCCCCTGGAATGTCAGGCAAACACCTGGGATTTATTTGTGGCATATGAGGCGAATGTCTCAGAGCCGTCCTTGGAATACCAGGCAAACATCTGGGATCCATGTGTGGAATACCAGGCAAACACCCCAGAACCATCCCTAGAACATCAGACAACCATCTCAGCTCCCTCCCGGGAACACCAGGCGGGCATCTCAGATCCCCCCCTGGAATTCCAGGCAGGGCAGGTCCCTCCGTGGGATCCCAGCGGGAATCCCGGCTCAGCGGGGCGTCTTCCCACCCGTGTCCCGATCCAGAGCCTGCAGGAACCCC
>NW_009952629.1:0-207 GCF_000747805.2 Chaetura pelagica | reverse complement strand
GGCCCAATTCACCCTTCCGACCCAGTTCACAGAGTGGGGCTTTGCATCCAGCGGCGTGTCTGTGCACTTGTGGCAAAAAGGTCCCCAAGGGCCGGTTCGGCCGGTTAGTTTTTACTCTGGCAGCTTTAAAGATGCTGAGAAAAGGAACACCCCTTTGGAAAAGGGTTTGTTTGTGCTAAACATCGAAGCAGAAAGAACAATTCGGCA
>NW_009952628.1:0-253 GCF_000747805.2 Chaetura pelagica | reverse complement strand
AGGTTGAAAGGAAGAGGGGGGGACCTCAGACCTCAGATCTCCATTTGAGATACAAAAAAACTTTCAGCATTTCTCCCCCAGACTCAAGTGAATGAAGAGAAGAGCTAAGGGGATTTTGGTTTGTTTCCTCTGCTCTTGTTTCCCCACCACACCTGAGGAAAGTTGTTCAAGCAGAAGCCTTTGGCACTTCTGCTTTCCAAATGAAACATTTTGTTCCCTGTGCCTTAATGCAGAGTGAGGACAGCTGGTCTGT
>NW_009952627.1:0-1065 GCF_000747805.2 Chaetura pelagica | reverse complement strand
TGTGCGCACATGTCCTTGTCCACACACGTGTGAGTCCTTGTGCACATGTGAGTCCTTGTGCACACACATGTCCTTGTGCACACACATGTCCTTGTGCACACGCATCTCCTTGTGCACATGTGAGTCCTCGTGCACACGTGTCCTTGTGCACGTGTGTGTCCTTGTGCACACGTGTGAGTCCTTGTGCGCACATGTCCTTGTCCACACACGTGTGAGTCCTTGTGCACATGTGAGTCCTTGTGCACACACATGTCCTTGTGCACACGCATCTCCTTGTGCACATGTGAGTCCTCGTGCACACGTGTCCTTGTGCACGTGTGTGTCCTTGTGCACACGTGTGAGTCCTTGTGCACACATGTCCTTGTGCATGTGTCCTTGTGCACATGTGTGTCCTTGTGCACGTGTCCTTGTGCACACATGTGAGTCCTTGTGCACACGTGTCCTTGTGCACATGTGAGTCCTTGTGCACACGCATGTCCTTGTGCACGTGTGTGTCCTTGTGCACGTGTGTGTCCTTGTGCACACGTGTCTTGTGCACATGTAAGAAATTGTGCACACGTGTTCTTGTGTGCGTGTCCTTAGCACACGTGACTCCTCGTGCACACACACAGCCTCGTGCACCCAACTTGTGCACACTTGTTCTTGTGCACGTGGCCTTAGCACACATAAGTCCCTGTGCACACGTGAGTCCTTGTGCACATGTAACTCCTGCAAACGTGTTCTTGTGCACATGTGAGTCCTTGTGCACGTGTGTCCCTGTGCACACGTGTCCTTTTGCACGAATTAGTCCTTGTGCACACACGTGGGTCCTTGTGCACACATCCTGTGCACACGTGAATCCTTGTGCACATGTTCTTGTGCACACGTGTCCTTGTGTGCATGTAGGTCCTCATGCACACACAGGGCCTCATGCACTCACAAGTGCTTGTTCACACACCAGACCTTGTGCACACATGTGGGGCCTTGTGTCCACGTGACTCCTCGTGCACTCACAAGTGCTTGTGCACACCTGGGGCCTTGTTTTCCTGGACCTCGTGCACATGTGAGGCCTCGTGCACTCACATG
>NW_009952625.1:0-430 GCF_000747805.2 Chaetura pelagica | reverse complement strand
CACACCGCAGTGCCACCAAGCCAGCGGTGGGACATTTGGCACCCCCAGCCCCTCTCCTCTCTCCCAGGGGATTGCCGGTGTCCGGACTCCTGGCTGGGCTGTATCATGGAGGACACAGGGTGGGTGCCCAACTGGGGTGGCACTGCCACCAATCCCCGTGTCACCAGCCATGCCAGTGTCACCCAGGTGGCACAGGGGTGACAGTGACCCTGTCCCACAGGTGCCACCTCCCACGGAAGTTCTCCCGCTGCAGCATCGATGAGTACAACCAGTTCCTGCAGGACGGTGGTGGCAGCTGCCTCTTCAACAAACCCCTGAAGGTACCAGCCCCCCTGGTCCGGAGATGGGGAGCAATGCCCCAAGGGGTCCCGAAGGTCCCTGAGGACTCGTGGTGTCCCCTAGCCCCTGAGGTCACAGCACTGCTGTCAAA
>NW_009952624.1:0-459 GCF_000747805.2 Chaetura pelagica | reverse complement strand
TATCTCTCTCTTTTTCTAAAGCCTTCAACCACTAAGTCACCATGATGAGCAGTCCTATTTTGTGTGGGACATAAAGCTTGTGTTTTCTGACATCCAGAACCCTACTCTCCACCACTGGAATTACATTGTTTCCCAGACCTTGTGTATGCGACCAGACCAATGCTTTTCATAGAAGACAAGCAGCAGAGTTGCTCACATTGACCGAATTCTAGCCACTGTCCAAAGTGAAATTCTTCATTTTCTCTCTCTTCCTCTTTAGTGGCTGACAAGGCTGCCTACTTGATGGGCCTGAACTCAGCTGAATTGCTCAAGGCCCTGTGTTATCCCCGAGTCAAGGTTGGGAATGAATTCGTGACCAAAGGTCAAAATGTGACACAGGTAAAAAAAGTATTTTGAAAATACATGGCTTAAAAGAGTTCTTGAGGATTACCTATGAGGTAACTGTAGTCCTTTCTCTCT
>NW_009952623.1:4879-5157 GCF_000747805.2 Chaetura pelagica | reverse complement strand
CATCTATGGTAAACTTTCTCGGGTCTAGGATTGAGTACATAGGGCCAAGCGTTTGTCATCTATGGTCAACTGTCTCGACTATAGGATTGAGCATGTTGGGCAAAACATTTGGCGTCTATGGTCAACCTTCTCGGGTCTAGGATCGCGTATGTAGAGCCAAGGGTTTAGCCTCTATGGTTAGCCTTCTCATGGCTAGGAAAGACTATGTAGGGCCAAGGGTTTGGCATCTATGGTCAACCGTCTCGGGTCAAGGATTGACTATGTAGGGCCAAGGGGTT
>NW_009952623.1:0-940 GCF_000747805.2 Chaetura pelagica | reverse complement strand
AGGATTGACTATGTAGGGCCAAGGGTTTTTCCTCTATGGTTAGCCGTCTGGGGTCCAGGAAAGACTATGTAGGGACAAGAGTTTACCGTCTATGGTCAATCGTCTCGGGTGTAGCATCTACTATGTAGAGTCAAACATCTGACATATATGGTGAGCCGTCTCGGGTCTAGGATCGAGTATGTAGAGCCAAACGTTTGACGTCGATGGTCAACCGTCTCGAGTCAAAGATCGACTACGTAGGGCCAAGGGTTTGGCATATATGGTAAACCGTCTTGGGTTGAGGATCGAGTATGTAGGGCCAAGAGTTTGTCAGCTGTGGTCAGGCGTCTCTGGTCATGGATCGACTATGTAGGGCTAAAGTTTTGGCGTAAAGGGTCAAACGTCTCGCGGCTAGCATCGAGTATGTAGGGCCAAGAGTTTGGTGTCTGTGGTCAACCGTCTCGAGTCTAGGATCAGCTATGCAAGGCCAAACGTTTGGCATCTATTGTCAACCGTTTCGGGTGTAGGATCGAGTAGGTAGGGCCAAAGGTTTGGCGTCTGCGGTCAACCTTGTCGGGTCTAGGATCAAGCATGTAGGGCAAAGGGTTTGGCATATATGTTTAACCGTCTCGGGTCTAGGATCGAGTATGAAGATCCGAACTTCTGGCGTCTATGGTGAACCGTCTCGAGTCTAGGATCAGCTATGCAGGGCCAAACGTTTGGCATCTATTGTCAACCGTTTCGGGTGTAGGATCGAGTAGGTAGGGCCAAAGGTTTGGCGTCTGCGGTCAACCTTGTCGGGTCTAGGATCAAGCATGTAGGGCCAAGGGTTTGGCATATATGTTTAACCGTCTCGGGTCTAGGATCGAGTATGAAGATCCGAACTTCTGGCGTCTATGGTGAACCGTCTCGAGTCTAGGATCGACTACGTAGAATCATAGAATCTTAGGGCTGGAAGGGA
>NW_009952622.1:0-1221 GCF_000747805.2 Chaetura pelagica | reverse complement strand
TTGGAAGAGTTTTGGAAAAATTTTGGAAGAATTTTGGAAGAATTTTGGTGAAATTTGGAGAATTTGGAAGAATTTGGGAAGAATTTTGCAGAATTTTAGATAATTTTTGTGAAATTTGGAGAATTTGAAAGAATTTGGGAAGAATTTTGGAGAATTTTAGAGAATTTTGGTGAAATTTGGAGAATTTTGGAAGAATTTGGAAGAATTTTAAAGAATTTGGAAGACATTTAGTGAATTTTGGAGAATTTTAGAGAATTTTGAAAGAATTTTGGTGAAATTTGGAGATATTTCGGATTTTGGGAAGAATTTGGTGAAATTTTAAAGAATTTTGGTGAAATTTGGAATAATTTGGAAGAATTTTGGAAGAATTTTGGTGGAAGTTAGAAGATTTTGGAGAATTTTAGAAGAGTTTTGGAAGAATTTTGCAGAATTTTGGTGAAATTTGGAGAAAATTTGAGAATTAGAAGAAATTTGGAATAATTTTGGAATAATTTTGGTGAAATTTGGAGATTTTTGAGAAATTAGGAAGAATTTGAAAGCATTTTTGTGAAATTTGGAGAATTTGGAAGAAATTTGGAGAAATTTAGGGGGATTTGGGGAAATTTTGGAGAAATGTGGTGAAATTTGGAGAATTTTGGAGAAATTTTGAGGGAATTTGGGAAAATTTGGAGAATTTGGAAGAATTTGGAAGAATTTTTATGAGATTTGGAGAATTTTGGTGAAATTTGGAAGAACTTGGTGGAATTTTGGAAGAATTTTGGAAGAAATTTGAGAGAATTTGGTGAATTTGGAAGAAATTTGGGGAAATTTTGGAGAATTTTGGAGAAATTTGAAGAAAGTGGAAAAAAATTTAAGAATTTCTGAAAATTTTTGGAATTTGTGGAAATTTGAAGAATTTTGGAGAAATTCAAGGAAATTTGGAGGAAATTTGGAAGAACTGGTCTGTACTGGTCCATACTGGTCCGTACTGGTCCATACTGGTCTATACTGGTCTGTACTGGTCCATACTGGTCTATACTGGTCTGCACTGGTCTATACTGGTTTATATTCATCTGTACTGGTCTATACTGGCCTGTACTGGTCTGATCTGGACTGGTCTATACTGGTTGTTACTGGTCTGTACTGGTCCATACTCATCTATACTGGTCCATACTGGTCTGTACTGGTCTATACTGGTATATACTGGTCCAGACTGGCCTGGACTATCCTGGTTGTTACTGG
>NW_009952621.1:32463-32749 GCF_000747805.2 Chaetura pelagica | reverse complement strand
CTCTGGCAGCTGCAACCCCCCCACCCTCCTTTAGCGGGGAGCAGGTTCTCAGCCCCCTGGCACGTGCCAGGGCTCACTGCCCCCTCCTCTGCTCCCAGAACCTGAAGGATGTCCTGGCCAGCATGATCCCCAAGGAGCAGGCGAAGATCAAGAGCTTCAGGCAGCAGCACGGCAGCACAGCCATCGGGCAGATCACGGTGGACATGGTGAGTGGGGGGAGGCGGCTGCACCGGGGCCGCCAGGCCGGGCCACAGCCGGTAACCGTCTCCTTCCCTCCCTCTCCAGG
>NW_009952621.1:30284-32109 GCF_000747805.2 Chaetura pelagica | reverse complement strand
TGGTGGCGGGTGACAGGAGAGGTGCCCACCCAGGAGCAGGTAACAGGCTGAGGGGCCGGTGGAGAGGTTTGCCAGCCCCTTGCCCTGTGTCTCAGCCCCCCCCGTCCCCCCGCAGGTGACCTGGCTGTCCCCGGAGTGGGCCCGTCGCGCTGCGCTGCCATCCCATGTGGTGACCATGCTGGACAACTTCCCCACCAACCTGCACCCCATGTCCCAGCTCAGCGCCGCCATCACCGCCCTCAATAGCGAGAGCAAGTTTGCCCGCGCCTACGCCGAGGGCATCCACCGCGCCAAGTACTGGGAGGTACGGGGGGGCCGGGCGCCCCGGTGCAGCGTGGAGGGGCTCAGCCACCCCACCTCTGAGCTTGGGCCGGGGCGTGGGTGTGGGTGTGGGGATGCAGGGGCTCGTGCCCCCTGGGACGGGCAGCCACCCCCCCCTTACCCCGCCTGCCCTAGTTTGTCTATGAGGACGCCATGGACCTGATCGCCAAGCTGCCTTGCGTCGCCGCGAAGATCTATCGCAACCTGTACCGCGAGGGCAGCAGCATCGGGGCCATCGACCCCAACCTTGACTGGTCCCACAACTTCACCAACATGCTGGGCTACACCGACCCCCAGTTCATCGAGCTGATGCGGCTCTACCTCACCATCCACAGGTGCGGGGCCGGGAGGAGCTGCTGTGCAGGTGGGAACCTGGCTCCACTCCCAGCCCCAGGGCCATGAACGTGCCTGGGCTGCTCCGGGGGTGTCACTGGGCGCAGGGTGTGGGGCCACAGGCAGGGCTAGGGACATCATGGTCCTCCAGAATGCAGTAGGGGTGTCACCTCAGGTGTGGGAGGCCCTCAATGGGGACTGGGGAGACCTGACACCCCCTCCTTTATCCCTGCAGTGACCATGAGGGAGGAAATGTGAGTGCCCACACCAGCCACCTGGTGGGCAGTGCCCTCTCTGACCCCTACCTCTCCTTCGCCGCTGCCATGAACGGGCTGGCTGGGCCCCTGCATGGCCTTGCCAACCAGGTGGGCACCGTCCTTTTGTCTGTCCCTCTGTCCTTCTGTCTGCTCCTCTACTTGCTGCTGTTCTCATCTCTCCTGCGCTGCCCACAGGAAGTGCTGCTTTGGCTGACCGACCTTCAGAAGGAGCTGGGCCAGGATGTGTCAGATGAGAAGCTGCGGGATTTCATCTGGAACACACTCAACTCAGGCAGGGTGAGTCTAGCTCGGCTGGGGCTGGGGCCGGTGCTGGGGCTGAGCTCTGACCCCCCCTGTTCTCGCAGGTGGTCCCGGGATATGGGCACGCGGTGCTGCGCAAGACAGACCCTCGCTACACCTGCCAGCGGGAATTCGCCCTCAAGCACCTGCCCAAGGACCCCCTGTTCAAGCTGGTGGCCCAGCTCTACAAGATTGTCCCCAATGTGCTGCTGGAGCAGGGTAAGGCCAAGAACCCCTGGCCCAACGTGGATGCCCACAGTGGGGTGCTGCTGCAGGTAAGCCTGGGGGTCCCAGCTCTCCCCCAGCCCTCACCTCTGGGAGTGCTGCCTGGTCCTGACCCCCCCTCTCCCCCTGCAGTATTACGGGATGAAGGAGATGAACTACTACACGGTGCTCTTTGGGGTCTCCCGGGCCCTGGGCGTCCTCTCGCAGCTCATCTGGAGCCGGGCTCTGGGCTTCCCCCTGGAGAGGCCCAAGTCCATGAGCACGAAGGGGCTGATGCAGCTGGTGGGATACAAATCTGGGTGAAGAAGGGACGGGGACAGGGCATCAGCCCCACTGCTCCCCAGGGAATGCTGCTGGGACAGGCCCTGGACCCACTCGGCACTGACCCC
>NW_009952621.1:27626-28808 GCF_000747805.2 Chaetura pelagica | reverse complement strand
CGGCCGGGCCACCCTCACGTCTGGTGAACCTCATGGAACATCAGCTCCCGCGGGATCCGCGTCTCAGGACCGAAGTTCTTGGCCGCCCGGCGCTCGAAGGCAGCGACCATCTGCTTCACCACCTCGTCGAAGAAGACAGTGGCGAGTTGGGAGTGGAGCAGGGAGCGGAACTCGAAGGAAATCTGGGGAGGAGCACAAGTCTGTGAGGAGCAGCTGAGGGCCCAGGGGGTGGTTCCGCCTGGAGGAGGCTGAGGGGAGTTGGTCTCTTCTCCCAGGAAACAATCAGGAGGAAATGGGCTCAAGCTGTGCCGGGGAGGGTTAGATTGGAATGTTGGAGAGCAAGGAGAAGGGCCTGGAGAAGGGAGGAGTGGCTGAAGGAGCTGGGGGTGACCAGCCTGGAGGAGACCTTCTTGCTCCGCAATTGCCTGAGAGGAGGTTGGAGCCAGGGAGGTTGGTCTCTGCTTTCCAGGAACAAGGGATGGGACAGGTCTCAAGTTATGCCAGGGGAGGTTTAGATTGGAGATTAAAAGGACCTTCTTCACTGGAAGGGTCATTAACCACTGGCACAGGCTGCCCAGGGAGGCAGTTGCATCTCCATCCCCGGAGGTGTTGAAGAGATGTTTGGATGTGGTGCTGAGGAGCTCGGTTTAACCACTGGACTTGGTAGAGTTGGGTCATGATTGGCCTTGAGGATCTTAGAGGTCTTTCTAACCAGAGGAATTCTGTGACTCTGAGGAGGGTCAGCCTGGGTGGGGGGCAGCTCCCCCAGTCCCCCCAGCCCAGCCTCTTACCGAGAAGTCCACGGTGCTGGTGCGGGGGTAGCCGGGGATGCCGGGGCTGAAGCGCCAGTTGGTCTCCAAGTGGTTGAAGAGGCGCCCGTCGGTGCAGACAGCCTGGGGTGGGAGGGGAGCGGCTGCTCAGGGGGGTCCAGGAGCCAGCCAGGGGGGTCCAACTCCCCCCGGGTGGGGTCTGCACTCACCTTGACGAGGTGTGGGCGGACCAGGGTGACAATGGAGGTGTAACGTTCCAGCACGGGCGGGAATCCCACCTCCAGCTGGGCCTTGATGTGCCCCGTGCGCTTGGAGACCACCACAGACTTCTTGCACCAGGGCACGAAGTTCTTGTACTCCTCCACGTTGGCCACCACGTCGTACATCTCCTGCATGGAATACCTGGGGGGGG
>NW_009952621.1:23153-24299 GCF_000747805.2 Chaetura pelagica | reverse complement strand
AAAAACAAACCACTTTTTTTTTTAATAATTTATATTTTTTTTAAAGTCTACCGAGTGATGCTGAGCCTGCTGCATTCCTGGGGAATGACTCACGCGTTCCCTCTGACCCGGGATGTGCTCCCCGTGTTTTAAGTGCTGGTGGTTCCCCAGTGGGGTGGTCGGGCAGTAGGGATGGGAAGGGGTTGCCTGGAAAACCGAGCTCAGCTGCTCCTCCGAGGGGTCGAGCTCATTGGGTTTCGTTGTTGGACCCAACGTGTGGCCCGCGGGGCTGGGTCGGGGCTGCCGGGGTCGCAGCCCCCCGGGCTCTGAGCGAGGATGATCGTGAGGTGCCAAGAGCAGAGCTGGAGCAGCCACAGGTTCTGCCCCAAGAACCCGCTGCCAAAAACGGTGTTTTCAGGCCTGTGGAGTAGGACACGGGGTGTGGGGTCTGGGGCAGCTCCTCACCCACCCAGCAGCTCGGGCAGCTCCGGCCGTGGGTTCTGCAGCCCACGGCACTGCTGGGTGTCACCTGGGCTGGGCTCCAGGGTTGTGGTCTGTGAGGTGTGGGCAGCAGGACTCAGGAGGAGCTCTGGGCTGGGCTCTGCCAGGTGCTTTGCTCCATCAGAGGCCTTGCAGGATTCTCAAAAGGTAGGGGAGCAGCAGGAGGTCCTGCCAGGAGAGCATGAGCTGTGCCTTGGGAGACCCGATTCGCTGTCTGCAGAGACCTGTGTCCTACTTGGAGGGACAACCTGTCCCTCCTGCTTGGAGGGAGGGTTTGGGGCTGTGGCTGAAGCTGTGGAGGTGGCAGTAGGACCTGCAGGGGGGCTGTGGGGCCAGATCAGCCCTGCTCCTCAGGCTGGGGATCAGGGAGGCTTTTCCAGTGATTCCTTGGGCTGTTCACCAATAAACAACCATGAAAAGGAACTTTGCTGGCGTGGAAGTTGGTCCCTGGTGATGCCTGAGCCATGGACTCGTGGGCGCTTGTTTCTGGAGGGGGGCCCTGGTGGGATCGGGCTGGAGTCTCTGACCTGCTGTGATGCTGCTGGTTCAGCTCCCTCCTGTGTCCTCCACGAGGTGCCACCTTCATGACTTGCTTCTGTCTCTCTTTGTAGCCTCCTCTGGTCCAAGCCATCTTCAACCGCGACATAGAGGAGGTGCGGTCGCTGC
>NW_009952621.1:14608-21992 GCF_000747805.2 Chaetura pelagica | reverse complement strand
TGAACCAGAAGGAGAACATAAATGTACTGGTGGGTGCTCCTCCCCTTCCCGCTCCCAGTGCTCCCCTTCCCACTCCCAGTGCACCTCGTTCCGTTCCCAGTTCTTGGGCAGAGGAGACGGCAGGGCTCAGTGCTGAGGTGTGGAGGCTGTTGAGGAGGATGAGGATTGTCAGGGCTGGGGTTTTAAGACATGGATTTCTGGATTCTGCTCCTGGCTTTGCCTCCATTTGCTGCTCAGTTTGTCCCATTGTCTTGGTCTTTCCATTTGTAAACTGGGGTGTGTGGAAGAGCCAGGGCTCCCATCCCTGGGGATGGCAGGAGCCTCCTGAGCTCTCAGCCATGCAGAGTGTTCCTGAGAGGCCACGGGGTGTGTGGGAGGACATTCCATGGAGGCTTTGCTGCCTTCCCTGTCCACCTTTTCTCCTTTGGAATGGCGACCCCAGGTAGTTTGGTGCTAGTGCAGCAGGGCTGGCTCGAGAGCAGGTTGTTCCCCAGAGGGGTAGGAGGGTCTGAGCTGCCCAGCAGAGCTGGGATCACCCCTCCAGGGGCAGGAGGGGTTTCCACTGTGCTCCCCAAAGCCAGAGGGTGGTTCTGATGCATTCCAGAACAGGTGGGGAGGTGGGGAGAGGTGGCTGCTGTTCGGACACATCCCTGAGGCCCTGGGTGAGCCGCCCTGGGTGGCCCCAGTCTGGGAGTGACAAGAGTGTCCTGTCCTCTTGTGGGGACCAGGCTCCAATGAGGCAGGAGGGTGAAACCTGCCGGTGAGCACCCCCACCCGCTGTACCCATGTGCCTGCCCTGGCACTGCTGCTGAGCTCCCTGTGTCCCCAGGGCCAGCAATTCCTGCACTCTCAGCCCAAAAGTTGGGCTCAGCTGAGAGCTCCAGGCAGGAGCAGCCTGTCCTGCTTCTCCTCCAGCTCTGCTCTGAGCTGTGGCACTAACCAGGGCTCTGGTCCGTGCTGCTCCCGGGTTTTTGGCGCGTCGCTGTTGGCTCCGCTGAGCCCTGGGTCCGGCTCTTATCCCAGCCCGCGGGGCCCTGCTCACCCTGACCCTCATGGGGCTGAACCTGGAGGTCAGGGGCAGGGCTGGCTGGTGTCTTGGGAAGGTGCCAATAAGCCCCAATCCCACAGAAGGAACGTGGGGATCTTTTTCTGTGGCTGGTTCAGTCGGGTCTGACAGCTCCTGGTCCTCTTGTGCTGGCACTGGGGGTTGTTTTGCTCTCGCGCAGCTGCTGAAGGAATAAACCCACAGTTGTTAACACTTAATTTCCTTTTTGTGTGCAGGTTTAGAAATGTTGTTGCTTGTTCAGTGACCTCCCAGCTGGGTTTCACTTTCACATCCCCCTGCCTGGTTGTGCTAGCACGAGTTGTTACCAAAAAATAAAACCCCCACCACTTTCCAGACAGATTTTAACTGATTGAAAAAGCAATTACATTTTTTTGCCCCACCTCAAACACAAAATCTGGGTCTCGAAACATGTTGTGCTCCTCTGGCTTTCTGCTTGTTTGCTTGGTGGTGTTGGTACGTGGCATTCCCTGAGGAAAGCGGGAGCCGGGAGGCAGAGGATTCCCAGGGCCCAGCCCTGAGCACACACACAAGGTGTTTTTTCTTTGGCTCACGCAGTCGAGGATCAGTGAGGGGCTTCGGCCCCTTCCTGGCCTCAGGGGCTGGGGCAGCTCTCGGAGCTCTCTGCAGTTCCAGGAGGTTCTGTTGGCTGAGAGGACAGGGCTGGGCACGGCCAGGCTCTCTTCTCCATCTCCTCTGCTCCAGCACCCCAGGAGCTCTGAGGGGGCTGTGCAGCTGCAGCACTGCCGGAGGGTGCTGGGATCAGGCAGTTTTCTCCCATTCCCACATCCCAAGGTGCTGCACAAGCTGCTGGGGGTGTTGGGGCAGACTGGAGCAAGGAGGAGGGGGTTGTGCTGGGAGGGACCTGCCTGTCTCATGGCCCATTTGTGTCCCCTGCTCAGGACCAAGAGCGCCGAACGCCGCTGCACGCTGCTGCCTACGTAGGAGATGTCGCAATCCTGGAGCTCCTCATCCTGTCAGGTAAGGGCCAGGGCTCAGGGCACTGGGCTCAGGTCCTGGTGCTGCCCTCGAGTGTCTCTCTGACCTCCCCTGGCCTGAGGGCTGCAGAGCAATAGTTTTTGGTCGCCTTCCAAGCAGCCATGTGCTCCTGCTTCAGCCAGGGGGAGATTAGGAAATGTTGCCATAATCCTGAGAGGGTTGTTCAGGCAGAGAATTGTCTTGGAACTGAAATAGCTGAGGTGGAAACCAAGCCAGGAAGGGGATGAGGACTGGGTGGTGCGTGAGGGGGCAGAGGTTGCACATCTTGGAGACCCCCCCCAACAGCAGGATGCTCAGGAGAGCAGAGCTAAAAACCAGAATTTTGCTCAGTTTGGGCTTGTGTTCCTTGGTGTGAAGCTGCCCTTCATGTCCCCCCAGAGCCTCAGCCCTGCCCTTAGTCCCACCTGGTGCGGACAGGGGAGTCTCCTCATCCAGCTGCTGGTGGGGTGGGGGAACCCCAGGGCTGGTGAGATCCCACCTTATCCCCACGGGGAGAGATTGGGAGAAATCCTGTGCTTGGGGCTTGTTTAGCAGTATTGTGGCTGTTCAGCTCCATCTGCAGAGCACAGGATGCTCTTACCTGCCTTGGGGTGGGTTTTCCCTGTCTGTGTGTTGAGTTCTGGGCTGGAGAGTGGAGCAGAGAGGGACAGGGGCTTCGGGGGGCATGGCACGTTAGTGCCCAGCATGGCTGTGGGGCTGGGATGGCAGCAATCTGTCATCTGGCTGTTCTAGCATGGAGGTGCAGCCCACAGCAGCTGCAGCCCCCAACATCAAATGCTCTGGGTGTTGTCTCAGATGGCCTTGTTCTCAAGCAGGGAGCAGGGCTGCTCGCTGGGTCTGTTGTGGCTTCTGGCTGAGCAGGTGAAGTCTCAGCCTGGCAGAGGTGCAGCCTCCCCAGGGCTCATTCCTCTGCAGCCCACGGGGTCTGTCCCACCCAGAGCTCCCTGCAGTGGCCACTCCTGCCCAGCAGGTGCCTCAGAGGTGGCTGCAGGCCACCAGTCTGTCACCTGTGTCCCCTGACCCCCCTGTATCCCCCAGGTGCTAATGTGAATGCAAAGGACACTGTCTGGCTCACTCCCTTACACCGCGCTGCGGCTTCTCGCAACGAGGTAGGTTCCCTCTGGCCCTGCCTGCTCCTGGCATGGGGTGTGGGCACTGATGGGACCTTCTCCTCCTCTTTTCCATCTTGCCTGGGTTTGACTGAGGTGGGTGGGCTTGTTAGAATGGAGATGGATGCATGTTGCATGTTTCAGGGGCTGAACATGAGAGCTGGAAAACAATCTCCTTAGTTCCCTTCCCTCCGTCCTTCAGGAGTTGGCAGTTGGGTTTTCCCCACAAAATCCTCCCCCCCGTTCCCCCAGGGCTTTGTCTAATCCAGCTTTAATTTCTTTGAGGGATAATGGGGCTCTTGCCCTTTCTCTTGGGAGCTGATTCTGACGGATCTTGCTGGAAAGATTTCCTGACGTTTGGCTTTTGTGGGCTTAACTTCATCCCACTTAACTTTGCCCGGTTTTGAGTTGCTGGAGAGCAAGGAGCTCTGTGGTCACGCTGGTTGGAGCCAGGGCCTCTGGAGCCCTGGGGCTGCCACAGTGCTTTGCCCAGCCCTTCAGAGCTGTGGGCTGTGGTGGCTGGAGGGGAAGGGGCAGCCTGTGCAGCGCGAGGTGGGGGGTTGCAGCAAACAGCCCCGACCAGCAGAAAGGGGAAATAATGACTCAAGGTGGGTCAGTAGGTCACGTTTGTGCCCACCCTGGGTCCTTTTGCACCTCGTGGGCCATGGAGGGGCCCTTGGGCTCGGTGCCCGTGTCCTGGTGCAGCCCATGGGACGAGCCTGGCTCAGTCGGGTCCCACACACCCAACTCCAGCCTGTAAGGAGCAGGAGCAGCCTCAGCCAGGGCTGGAGGATCCGTCTAGGGAAGATTCCATCTCCCTGCTCCTGTTCTCACCTGCTGAAACAGCCACGTGTGGGCCTCAAAGTGTCCCTGGGGACATGAAGGTGAAGCAGGGTTTGGGCCTGGAGAGGATCTGTGTGTGCCCAGAACGTGGAGTGGCCAGAGCAGCAGCTTCTGCCACCCTGGAGGGTTCTGGGGCTGGGTTAGAGCTCTGCTTTACTCTGCTCCCTCAGAAGGCACTTCACCTCCTCCTGAAGCACTCGGCAGACGTCAATGCCCGTGACAAGTATTGGCAGACACCCCTGCACGTCGCTGCTGCCAACCGGGCCACCAAGTGTGTGGAGGCCATTGTCCCCCTGCTCAGCACTGTCAACGTGGCCGACCGGACGGGCCGCACGGCGCTGCACCACGCCGTGCACAGCGGCCACCTCGAGGTGGGCGAGCAGGGTCCGGGCCCAGGGGACACACCTTGTCCCCTTCCTGGCTCTGGGCCTCACAGGGGGCTGGGGGGGGGAAGCCATGCCTCTCACTGCTTCTCCCCACCCAGATGGTGAACCTGCTGTTGAACAAAGGGGCCAGCCTGAGTACTTGTGACAAGAAGGACCGCCAGCCCATCCACTGGGCAGCTTTCCTGGGTAGGTTTTCCCCATGGGCATCAGTCCGGTTTCTTCTCCCATGCTCCTCCTCCATGCCCCTGCATTCACCTTTCAGGGTGCTGGGGATCTGCTGTGCCCGGGTCTCTGTTTTTGGGGGTCCCTTGGCTCTTACTCCTGTCTCCTGGACAGGGCATTTGGAAGTCCTGAAGCTGCTGGTGGCCCGGGGAGCTGATGTGATGTGTAAGGACAAGAAGGGCTACACCCTCCTGCACACGGCGGCCGCCAGCGGGCAGATCGAGGTCGTGCGTCACCTGCTGAGGCTGGGGGTCGAGGTGAGACCCCCTGGCTGCGCTGGGTGGGCAGGGGGTGGGCTGAGGTGGGAGCAGGGAGAGGGTGCTGGGCCTGGTAGGAGGCCTGGCTCTGTCTCTGCTGTCTTTTCCCCTTCCTGAATCCCTGAATCCTTTGGGGTTTGTGTCTCTGGCAGATCGATGAACCAAACTCCTTCGGGAACACTGCACTTCACATTGCCTGTTACATGGGCCAGGACGCCGTGGCCAACGAGCTGGTCAACTACGGCGCCAACGTCAACCAGCCCAACGAGAAGGGCTTCACCCCCCTGCACTTCGCTGCCGTGTCCACCAACGGGGCCCTGTGCCTGGAGCTCCTCGTCAACAACGGCGCTGATGTCAACTTCCAGGTCTGGCAGCTTCGGGCTGGGGGCAGCAGGGACCCAGGCCGGGCTGGGGGAGGGTGGTGGGACACCTGGTGTGACTCCGTTCCTGCTCCTGCAGAGCAAGGAAGGGAAGAGCCCACTGCACATGGCTGCCATCCACGGGCGCTTCACGCGGTCCCAGATCCTCATCCAGAACGGTGAGTGGCTTCTTCCTCCAGCCTTTCCTTGTGCACCTGCCTCCAGGACCTCCCTGTGTAGCTTCTCCGAGGGTTTAAGAGCTTAACATTTACCACTCAAATTCACCCTGTGCCCCTGGGGCTGTTGCTGGTGGCCCTGTTGCTGCCTGGGGGTGGTGGGGAACCAGTGTGCCCTCAAGGGCAGCAAAGTGCAGATCAGGGGACTGAAATTCCAGCCAGGTCAAGGCTGCTGCAGCCAAAAAACGTCTCCAGTGCCACGTCCAGCCTGAAAGACAATATTCCTGTAGAGGGCTGCAGGCCTGGCAGGCACCCCAGGGGTAGCCAGGGACCTCGAGGGGTTCACACATCCCTTCCTGAGGAGGGGGCAGCAGATGTCCTGGCCCTGTAGGAGGCAAGGGGGCTCTCAGCTCGGGGAGCAGTTTTCAGTTCTGATGACACTGGGCGGGCTGGAGTTACCTACTATGTCCCTGGGGTGGGACACTGGGACACAGAGACCTGCTGGCAAAGAGCTCGGCTGTTCCCCTCCAGGCAGTGAGATCGACTGTGCTGACAAATACGGCAATACCCCCCTCCACGTTGCTGCTAGATATGGCCACGAGCTGCTAATTAGTACTTTGATGACGAATGGTGCTGACACTGCAAGGTAGGGAAGGATTCTCCCTCCCTCCCTTGCCCTGCCCTGGGCTGCAGGAAGCAGCAAGGATCCATCCCAACTCCCGTCTTGTCTCCCGCAGGCGTGGGATCCATGACATGTTCCCTCTGCACTTAGCTGTTCTCTTTGGATTTTCAGACTGTTGTCGTAAGCTACTTTCCTCAGGTGAGTGGCTCGGCCTCCCTGCCCTACACAGGGGCCCTCGGGGGACCCCTGAGCTTCCCCCTGACCCCCTGCCCCTCCTGCCCCCCCAGGTCAGTTGTACAGCATCGTCTCCTCGCTGAGCAATGAGCACGTGCTGTCTGCAGGCTTCGACATCAACACACCTGACAACCTCGGGAGGACCTGCCTCCACGCTGCTGCTTCGGGGGGGTGAGCTGTCCTGTGCCCACCCCGGCCCAGACCCCACCCCACAGGGCTTTGCTGGGGGCTCAGGCCCCCAGGTGCCATTCCCAAATGGAGATCCATGTTTGGGATGGAAATGGAAACCTCCTGGCCCTGCGGTACCGCGGACTCTGCCCCTTCCCGGTCACTCCCCTATTTACCCTCCTTTAAATGGGGATAAAACTCTTCCTTGGCCAGGGTTTGGGAAGGGCTGATGCCTGGAAATCAGCAGGGATTTTGCAGCCATGCAGGTGCCCCGTGTTGTTTGCCAGGGAGTTGGATTCCCCAGGGATGGCAGCAGAAGGGCAGGGTCTGGCTGGGAACTCAGGTCGTGTCCCTGCAGAGCTGGGGATGGATCCATCGGTGTTGCTGCCCTGGTGGGAACAAAGCACTGCCATGGGAGCCAGAAACCCCAGATCTTTTTGCAGCATAAAGCCCAGAGCATCAGCTGCACTCAGGGCAGGGCTGGTGTCTCTCATTGCTGGCTGTTCCAGAGTCCCCGGCTGTGCTGGGGAGGCAAGAAGCGTGGAGGGTCCTTTCCCTGCAGCTCCATGTCCGTGCTGTCCAGCTGAGGCTGCGGCTCCTGTGCTGCCTAGAGATGAAGGGGTTGAGCTTTGGCACAGCCAAGCTGTCCCATCTGCAGCCAGGAGGAGTTTATGCTCCTGCTGTGGTCCCTTCTGATCTGTGTCTGCCTCTTCTGCCCACCTCCCCTAGGAACGTTGAATGTCTTAATTTGCTGTTGAGCAGTGGTGCTGACTTGAGGAGGAGGGATAAGTTTGGCAGGTAAGTGCTGTGGGCCTTGGGAGGGAGCCAGGGGCCTTCCTGCAGCCGGGCCCTGCTGGGGTGCTCCATTGGGCTGGGGTTAGTTTCTCCACCTGTGTTGATCAGCCTTGTCCCCTTCCCCCCCCCCAGGACTCCCCTGCACTACGCG
>NW_009952621.1:11496-14145 GCF_000747805.2 Chaetura pelagica | reverse complement strand
TTCCCCCCTCCCCCCCCCCCAGGCCTCCCCTGCACTACGCGGCTGCCAACGGCAGATACCAGTGCACAGTGACACTGGTGACAGCAGGAGCCAGCATCAACGAGGCCGACTGCAAAGGCTGCACCCCCCTGCACTATGCTGCTGCCTCGGACACCTACAGGAGGTGGGTCTGGGGCTTCTGGCTGCAGGGTGGGGGGCTTGGGTGCCCCCTGCCCCCTCCCCATGGCCAGGTGGTGGTTGGAGAAGAGAGGAGCCTTGGAGGAGCATGGGAGGGAGGGGTGGGGGTCAGCAGCAGACTGAGACAAGTCTCTGTCCTTGCAGAGCAGAGACTCCTTCAGGAAACAGCCACGACACTGATGAGGAGCCGCTGAAGGAGTCCAGGCTGAAGGAGGCTTTCTTGTGAGTCCACACACCACCCGGCAGGGGGTTGGTGGTTGTTTGCCCCCTTCCCCAGGTCCCTCATGCTCCCCTGGCAGTACCTGGCTGCTTCTGCTTCCACTGAGCTGAGCAGCAGGACCTTGAGGAAACATCTCCTGGTTGGAATCTCCAGGCAAACCTGGCCCCTGCCTCCCACTCCCCACGCCCAGTGAGCTTTGCACGCTCTGCAGGGGATTAGCACAGTCCTTGCCCAGGGAGCAAAGTGGAGGGGGGGGGTCTCTGCTCAGCTACACCTCTCCAGCCTCCCCTTCATCTTCCCTTCCTCTTGCTCGTTGCAGTTGCTTGGAATTCTTGCTGGATAACGGTGCTGACCCCTCCCTGCGGGACAAGCAGGGTTACACTGCTGTCCACTACGCGGCTGCCTATGGCAACAGGCAGAACCTCGAGCTGGTGAGTGAGCCCAGAAACCCCTGGAGCTGCCAGAGTGGGGGAGACACCCCATGGGGTGTGTCCAACCCTGGGGCACCCCGGGGTGGCAGGAGAGCCCTGTGGGCACAACGGTGTCAGGGTTTGCCCCGCAGGGAGGATATGGGTTTGATTGAAAAGCAGAATCTCTCAGAAGCAGAGGAGCAGGTTCTCTGGCCTCTCTGTAGGGTCAGGGTGTCTCACTGAGCACTGTGGGCCTGGGGTCAGTTATAGTTTTGTGTTGTTGCTGTTGCAGCTCCTGGAAATGTCTTTTAACTGCCTGGAGGACGTGGAGAGCACCATTCCAGTCAGCCCTTTGCACTTAGCTGTAAGTAGGGCTGCCCCAGCTCTGGGGGGCACATGGCTCCCTGGGGGGCTCCTGCTGCGTCCTGGGGAGGTTCCCACTCTGGGCAGCAGGGCCAGGGTCCCTGGCATTGCTGGTAGAGCACACAGAGGAAAGGCACCAGGAGTGGCTTCCCTCCAGGATCTCGGTCAAAGTCCCTTGGATTTGTGTGTTAAACTCCTTGTTTTCTCGAGGGCTTTATTTGTTGCAGTTTGGAGCCACCTCCAGGGGCTGAGTGTGGGCAGGGGTGGGGGCTTTGTGCAGGACCCCAGTGCAGTGGCAGGAGCTCACCCAGATGGAGGCACCCACGGAGCAGGGGTCCCAGGAGGAGATTCTGGGAGCAGCCTCTCAGGGCTCCACCTCAGCACGGTCTGCTCTGTCCCCAGGCCTATAATGGTCACTGTGAAGCCCTCAAGACACTTGCTGAAACCCTGGTGAACCTGGACGTGCGGGACCAGAAGGGGCGCACGGCGCTGTACCTGGCGACCGAGCGCGGCTCCACCCAGTGCGTGGAGGTGCTGACCAGCCATGGCGCCTCGGCGCTGGTCAAGGAGAGGAAGAGGAAGTGGACCCCGCTGCATGCCGCGGGTGAGGGGGGCAGAGGGCTGGGGACGGGGGGGGCCATGTCCAGAGCCCCCCCAGCCCTCGGGGTCACCACTGCCAAAGCTGCCCCATTACCCGGGGACAGGGCAGGGGCTGGGGGTGAGGATGATGGTTGGAGGAAGGAGGGGGCTGGTGCAGATGAGCCGTGAGTGTGACTCCTCCTCCCCTCTGGCCTTGTCCCCAGCTGCCAACGGGAACACGGATTCCCTGCACCTCCTGATCGACAGCGGGGAGCGGGCGGACATCACCGACGTCACGGACATCCACGGCCAGTGAGTGTCCTGGTGTTTCCCCTGGGATCCACGTGGCACAGGGTGACAGGGGATCAAGGGCTGTGCTGGGACCCCACTGATTTCCAAGCCCTGTCCCCACAGAACCCCCCTGATGCTGGCGATCATGAACGGCCACGTCGACTGCGTCCACCTCCTCCTGGAGAAGGGATCCACGGCTGACGCCGCGGACAAGAGGGGCCGGACTGCGCTGCACCGGGGGGTGAGTGTCCCGGGACCCCTGGGCCCTGCAGCTCTGCTGCTCCTCCTGCTTGGAGGGCACTCGGGGGGGCTCTTGTTGTGCAAGATTCCCCAGTGAAAGAGCCCGTTTCCCCTCCCTGAGAGGCAGCACTTGGGAAGGGAGCTGTGGAAGGAGCGGGGGGTGGTGCTGAGGGGTGGGCCCTGACCTCCCGGTGCTCCCCGCGGGCGCAGGCGGTGACGGGCTGTGAGGACTGCCTGGCTGCCCTGCTGGACCACGATGCCTTCGTGCTGTGTCGGGATTTCAAGGGCCGGACCCCGATCCACTTTGCCTCAGTGTGTGGGCACCTGGAGATCCTGCGGACGCTGCTGCAGGCAGCCCCGTCCACCCAC
>NW_009952621.1:7376-10904 GCF_000747805.2 Chaetura pelagica | reverse complement strand
GGAGAAGGGATCCACGGCTGACGCCGCGGACAAGAGGGGCCGGACTGCGCTGCACCGGGGGGTGAGTGTCCCGGGACCCCTGGGCCCTGCAGCTCTGCTGCTCCTCCTGCTTGGAGGGCACTCGGGGGGGCTCTTGTTGTGCAAGATTCCCCAGTGAAAGAGCCCGTTTCCCCTCCCTGAGAGGCAGCACTTGGGAAGGGAGCTGTGGAAGGAGCGGGGGGTGGTGCTGAGGGGTGGGCCCTGACCTCCCGGTGCTCCCCGCGGGCGCAGGCGGTGACGGGCTGTGAGGACTGCCTGGCTGCCCTGCTGGACCACGATGCCTTCGTGCTGTGTCGGGATTTCAAGGGCCGGACCCCGATCCACTTTGCCTCAGTGTGTGGGCACCTGGAGATCCTGCGGACGCTGCTGCAGGCAGCCCTGTCCACCGACCCCCTGGACGCCGTGGTGGATTACAGCGGCTACTCACCGATGCACTGGGCTTCGTACAGTGGTGAGGACCTGGGCTGGGCCCCTGCCCTGGCTGCTGATGGGGAGGAGGAAACTGGGAGGAGCTGGGCTGTCCCTCTGTGCTGGGGGTGGGTGGGTTTGGGCTCTTTGTGCAGCCTCTGGGGCCTCCAGTGCTTTGGAAGTGGGGACCTGGAGTCCCTTCTTGCTCCATCACAGGTGAGGAACCACAGGCTGATGCATTTCTGTCCTTCCTCACAGGGCATGAAGATTGTCTTGAATTGTTACTTGAACACAATCCGTTTGCGTACCTAGAAGGAAACCCCTTTACTCCATTGCACTGTGCAGTGTAAGTGGCTCTGGGAACCTGGAGGGGGCTGCCCTGGGTTCTTCCAGCCAGGTGATGTGGGAGGGGGGATACATGGTCTGAGGAGCTCCAAACCCTGCCCTTCTTGCCCAGGGCTCTTCTCTGGGTGGCAGCAGCTCCTCAGGTAGATTCCACCTGCTCCTTTCAGCTCCTTTGTGTCAGGGAGGGGGTTGCTGGAGTGTTGGAGCTCCTGGGGGAGCTGTATGGCAGCTGTCTCCTTAGGAGAGTCCTGCCCTGGGCAGCTGGGGGCTGAGGAAGGTGGAGGCATTGCCATGGGATGGGCTGGTGGGTCCTGGGGAGCTGAAACAGCAGAGGGATGAGGGGTTGTTCCCTGCCATGGGGCTGTTTCCAGGGGGGTGAAGGGGTGTTTTACCCTCAACAACTCCAGGCCAGCTGCAGTTTGCCCCAGGATGTGCTGCTTTCTCACACTGCAGACCTGCTGGTGCTGCTGGGTCTGGTTCTAACTTCCCTTCTTGTCCCCACCGCAGAATTAACAACCAGGACGGCACTGCTGAAATGCTGGTGGAAGCATTAGGTGCCAAGATTGTTAATAGCAGAGATGCCAAAGGAAGGTGAGCACAGACCTGCTCCCTGGAGCTGCTGGTGGGGCTGTGGCTCCCCCGGGGGTCTCCCCACGACTTCCCCTGGCGCTGGAGGGTCTCTGATGTCTCCAAACACATCAGCAGGCCCAGACAGTCCTGCTGGGGTGGGTGATGTGCCCCCCTCCTCACCTGCTCTCGTCTCCCCAGGACCCCCCTTCACGCTGCTGCCTTTGCAGACAACATCCATGGTTTACAGCTGCTCCTGCGCCACCAGGCCGAGGTGGACACGGCCGACAAGCTGGGGAGGACTCCCCTGATGGTGGCTTCAGAGCACGGGCACACCGCTGCCGTCGGTAGGTGCCTCCCAGGGGAGCTGGGCTGTCCCTGTGCTGGGCATGCAGGGCTGGCTGCCCCCTGCTCTGTGTCCCCACCTTGCTGGGCTCTGGGCAGCTCCCTCTCCACTGCAGCTCTCCCTCCTCCTTTCAGAGTTCCTGCTGTACCAAGCAAAAGCAAATATAACTGTGCTGGATGTCAACAAGAACACTGCTCTTCACCTGGCCTGCAGCAAGGTAGGAGTCGGCCGCTTGCAGCCAGTGGCCTCACCTGTCACCTTCAGCCTTGTCACCCTAACAGGAGGGGTTGTCCTGCCCTCTGTCCCACCAGGCCGAGGTGAGGCCCAGTGGGAGGCCCAGTGCCTGCTCTGCTGCCCCAGACACAGCTCTGGGCAGCTCTGGTTGTGGCACAGACCCACCTGTGCTTTCCCTGGGGACCCCTCGCTTGGCTCCCCGGGGGTGGTGGGAGCAGGAGGTTGAGCCCAGAGCGTCCCCATGGGGGTCCACACAAAGGAGATATTTCTGCAGAGGGGCTGGGGGAATGCAGGTTGTCTCCTCAGGCCTTGCTGAAGGGGTGAGCTGGTGTTGAGGGCCAAGTTTAGGGAGCGTGTCTGTACCCCGGGAATCACATTCCACTTGGGCAGGGCCAGGTCCTCTCGGCTGCCCCTGCGCCCTGAGCAGCCCCGTGTCCTTTCCAGGGCCATGAAAAGTGTGCCTTGTTGATCCTGGGGGAAACCCAAGACCTTGGCCTTATCAATGCAAGTAACAGCGCTCTGCAGATGTGAGTATTTGAACACCTGGTGCTGGGGGGAGAGGGAGCAGGGGGAGCTCTGCCCTGCTTGGGGCCTGCAGGGACCCTCAGGAGCCCTCGAGTGTCCCCCCCAAGCCCCTCTTGGGCCCTAGGTTTGACAGGAGGGGTTGGGAGTGACTCTGCTGAGGCTGCCATGGTTCCCTCTCCCCCCAGGCCGCTTCACATTGCAGCTCGGAATGGGCTGGCCTCTGTCGTCCAGGCCCTGCTCAGCAGAGGGGCCACCGTGCTGGCTGTGGATGAAGAAGGTGAGTGATCCTGGGGGCTTCATGGCCCCAGGGGGCAGGGGCTGCCCAGGGGAGTGCTCAGCTGGGATCAGGATTCCCATGTCCCTTCTGTGGCTGAGCAGCACGTTCCTAGCTCCTGGCGTGGCAGGAGCAGCCTGGATGTGAGCACATTGGCGCCCTGCAATTCCTTGTGGAAGCATTTCCAGGTCCCACAGGTGTTTGGAACGTGGCTGCTCCCCGCTGTGCCCCTGCTGGTGGCTGTCTGGCTGCTGCCAGGCACAAAACCAGCCCTGCCTGAGCCAGCAAGGAGCTGTTGACTCACTTGCAAGTTGGCAGAAGCGGGTTGTTGTGGCCAGAAGCTTTTTCTCCCAGCTGAGTTCCTGCTCTGCTGGAACACCTTTCAGCTGGGAACGATCCACCTGCGCTGCCAAGGCCTCGGAGGCGATGGATTCACCTCCTGCTGTTCCTGGCACACGACAGAGCAGTTGCTGCAGTCGCAGGGTCTGCCCATGCCCAGAGCAGGGTCCTTTGTGATAAAGACAAATCCTGAGGGGTGTGTGGGTGGGAGCTGTTCCCGGGGCGTTCCCAGGGCAGCCCCTCACCCCCATCTCCCTTCCAGGTCACACCCCAGCCTTGGCTTGTGCCCCCAACAAGGACGTAGCCGACTGCCTGGCACTGATCCTCTCCACCATGAAGCCTTTCCCACCTAAAGACGCCATCAGCTCCTTCAGCTTCAACCTCCTCAAGAACTGCGGCATCGCGGCCAAGACGGCGGCGCGCGGGGCCCTGCCCAACGGCAGCGCCTGCC
>NW_009952621.1:4997-7104 GCF_000747805.2 Chaetura pelagica | reverse complement strand
GATTTCAGCGCTCCCCCCTCTGGGCGGGGGCTGCCAGTGCTGGCCAGAGCTGTTAATTGGCTTAACGAGCAGCCGTCCCCATCCCCTGCCCTGTCTCCATCCTCGGGCAGGGTGGAGGGGGTGGGGGCTGTGCAGGGTGGGGAGGGGTCTGACCCCCCTTTGGGCTGGAATCGGTTCTGGCATTTCCTGGTAACCCCTCCCAGCCGGGATGGGGAAGCCTGAACTCTTGGTGGGATTGGGGTGGGAATCTGGGAATTGGCTGGTCTGGCAGGGGCTGGGGTGGGTGTGAGCTCCTGGCCAAGTGCCACCATCACTGCTCCTCTCCCTTGGTCACTTTTCCTCACGCTTCGATTCCAATACGAACACTTGAATCAAGATCTACTGTACCTGGGACACTAAAATACCCTTTTGGCAGCTGTCAATTTTATGCAAAAACGGGTGCTGCTGCCCAACCCCGCGGCCGGCCGGGCGGGCTGCGCTGCTGGAGCCTCCCTCCCACTCCAGGCACTTTAGGGATTCTGTTGGTTGGTTGTTTTTGGTCTTTTTCTTTTTTTTTTGGTCTTTCCCCCCCTTACCCTTTGGCAAAATGTTGAGTCTGATGGATTCCTCTTGGAATTTTTGTTCTCTGTCCTTTGTGGCCCTTCCCATGTGAGAGTCAGTGTTGCTTTTTTTTTTTTTTAAGAAGAAAAAAAAAAAGTTATTTATAAAGAAATGAGTGTTTACCTTTAAAAACAAAAAAAAAAAACAGCAAAAACCATAAAAAAATATATCCTGAAAGTTTTAGCCTTTAAATAAGGAAAAAAAAAAAGAAATGCACTTCAAAGCCCTCACAGCCCTATGTGAGTCTGTGTTTGTTTTCCTAGCGCAGCATCTTGGCAGGTTTCTTAGCACGTGTGTGTGTGGGATCATTGTGTTTTGGTTTCAGGTTTGTTTTTTTTTTAACTTTAGAAATCATATATTTATGATGCAGTTCCGGAGCATCCGGGAATGTTGCACTGGTTTCTTTGGAAATTTGTATTTTTCTTTTTCCCATCAGTTTTTTTTTGGTTTTCGTTTTTTCCTTCTGAATTACTGTAACAGCATCATGTGCAAAAAGCAATTGTCCTCCATCTAATGAGCCTGTTAGAAGACAAAGACAGGGATGCAGGGAAGGAGACAGGGATGTAGGGAAGGAGACAGGGATGCAGGGAAGCAGAAGGAGCCGCAGGGCTTCTGCAAGTTGGGAACCACCTTCTCCCCCGAGCTCCTTTCCATCTGCAGCCTGAGCTCCTGCCTGTGGCCATTCCAGGGGCATCCCAGTGGGATCCCTGGGATCCCTGTGGGATGAGAGCAGGGACAAGAGGATCCCCCATCCCACCACTTGCCCTTCTTTGCCGGCACGAGCCTCACACTGCGGCGCTTCCCAGAGAAAAAGCATTTCTGTCCCCAAAATAAGGCATTTCATCTGGTTTTCTTTTTTATTCTTTTTTTATTACTATTCTTTTTTTTTTTTTAAAAAAAGCAGTTTCTAAATGAAGTTGGCTCCTGTCAGGGTGGTGTTTGTTGGGTGTTGGTGGTGCCAGAGCCGGCTGCTGCTGGTGCCCATGGGAGGGTCCCCTGGCATTTGTTTCTTTCTTTTACCAAAGCCAAACTCTTAGAACCAAATATGAAGTTTCAGTCTTGGCCTTTGGGTGATAAGCACATTTTCTTCATGTTTCATGTAGGATGTTTTTCCCCGCAGGGCTGGGTCTCCCCGTCCCCTTTCCAACCTGCACTTGGTTCAGCAAAGCACTCGAGAGATCCTCCTGGGGCAGGAGGGGAATCAGCCCCAGCCCGGGGGGCTCCATGGGGGAGGATCTTCCCACTGGGACTGCGGGTCCCTCCTTCGGTGCTGGCGTGGGATGGTGACCCCAGCCCATCGTGTGTCCCCCTCCTCATCCCACCCCCCCCAGCCCTTTAGCTTGAAAAGAAAGTGTTAACCTTTCTGCACTGAATACCTCAGTTCGGAACCAGAATAAACTCATGAAACTTGAATTAAAAAGATCCTTTTTGAAGATCCTTTTCAGTATTCTACAGAGGAGAACTGGAAAAAGAGACTTGTTTACATTGCTGTCGAGTCCGCACTTGC
>NW_009952621.1:4031-4976 GCF_000747805.2 Chaetura pelagica | reverse complement strand
CTTTCCCTTTCCGGGAGGAATTTCGGCATCACTTTATCTCTTCTTCTCGCTGCTGGCCCTCGCCCTCCCCGCGGGGCAGGAGGGGGGTCCAAAGTCCTGAGCCGTTGTCTTCAAGGGCTAAAGTTCCTTTCCAGGCACCTGGAGGGGCCGAGATGCCCCCACCTGGGCTGCCATCCCCGGCACCGATTCCCAGGGATGGAGATGGGACTGGGAGCAGGGCTGCCGTGGCTCTGATGCCTGGGTAAAGCTGGGAGGCAGCAGCTGCCCCGTGCCCCCCGTTCCCCCTGTGCCCCCCTCAGCACCTCGTGGTGTTGCTGGCACTGGGGGGATTGGGGTGTTTTCCTGCCACCAGGGCGAGCGTTCCTTGGAGCACGTGGAGGAAGCAGCTGTTCCTTCACACCCCCTGTCCCTTAGTGGGGTGTTTTTTTTTTTGAGTGTTACCGTGGTTTTCAGTTTCTTTGTCAAGAGGAGAAAACTGATCCCTCTGGGCCTTGTTTCTGTGCTTGTGACCTTCTGCTCAGCTCAACGTGACGCGTAAACCTACGGCGAGACAATCAGTGTGGTCTCTGTAAGGGCTGCTCCGTCTCTTCTCTGCAGCACCACGCTCCCTGGAGATGTGTGTTCTTTGCTCTTAGCCAGGATCTTTTCCTCCCCTCCCCTCGTGTCTTGTTGAAAATAATAATAATAATAATAATAATGATGGAGGGAAACGAGGTTTCAGCAGCGCATCCTTGGTCTGGGAGCACATGGTTGGGGGGTGGGGTGGGGAGGGTACTCGTGGCCAGTTTCCTTGGGGGTCCCAGTCTTGTTCTCCTTTAACGCTGTATTGTATACATTGACAGCACAGCTTGACAATTTAAGTAATAATCAAAGTGTTTGGTAATAATGCATTATTTTGCTAAACGAGATTTGTGATGGTTTCCCTAGTGCATTGTAAAGAGGGAT
>NW_009952621.1:3395-3775 GCF_000747805.2 Chaetura pelagica | reverse complement strand
CCCCCCCGGTAAAAGGAAGTTTCTCTCCGCCCCCTTGGTCCAAAGCACTTGCTTCAAGTAATAAGCACTTTTGTTAAAGCATGAGTCTGGATTCCCTTTAGCATCCCCACGGGATAGGGAGCAGCAAGAGCAGAAGGGACAGGAGAGAGTGTCTTTGGGTTTATTTTTTTTTTCATTTTTAGTTTTAAGAAAAACAAACAAACAAACAAAAAAAGACAAAAAAAAGAAAAGTTTGTGTCTAGGGAATGAATGGACAAAGGGAAGTTGTGTTTTGAGAGAGAGAGAGAGAGGAAGGCAAAACCAACAGCACAAATACATGTCCCAGGTGTGTTTGCACTGCCGCTGCTGGGGGCGGGGCCCCCCCCGAGCCATAGAACTGC
>NW_009952621.1:1517-3068 GCF_000747805.2 Chaetura pelagica | reverse complement strand
AAGAACAAACTGCACAGACCCAAGAAAGAACCTTTTTCTTGGATTTCCTGCTGTTTGCAGGGGGGGGTCGGGCCCCCGTGCCCCCCACACCCCCCTGCCCACCACGGGGACCACGGGTGGGGGGCTCTGGCAGTGGGTCTGTGCAAACCCTCAGCCCATGCTCACCTTTGCCTTCAGTGAGAAACCAAAGGACAAACCCACGACTCCCACGGACACGCGGAGTCTTTGGTTCGGGGTGTTTTTATTTCTCTTTTTCTCCCCCTTCCTTCTTGTTGTTATTTTTTTTGTGGTTCCCCCCCCCCCTTCCTCCTTCTCTTTTTGTTTCTTTTTGTTTTCCTCCAAGGGCGTGAGGAGCTGTTCAAAACCTCTTCTCCTCCCGGATGAATTTTTCCCGATGCGTCCAAAAGGAGGGGAAAAACAAACAAACAAACCAACAAAACCGAAAGAAATCGATCCCAGCGGAGCCGAGAGGCGGCGGCGGGAGCTTCAGAGCGGGGAGGCCGAGGGTAACGTACAGACCAGGCCCCCCCCGGGGGGTGGGGGGCACCGGCAGCTCCAGCATCCTGGCTGTTCCCTTGATCTAAACCCCTCGGAGTCGTGGTGTGAGGTTGGGATGGGCCGGAGCCGCCGAGGGGCAGCGGGAAGGGGGACCCGTCTCCGAGGACTGGAAGGCACCTGTAGCAAGCTCTGTGTCTTTACAATATCCGACGTGTAAATGCTGCACCTCTGTATATTATGCACATAAACATTTCTTGGAATAAGATAGGACAGACCTCATCACCAGTCAGGTATCCACGGCTCTTCCTCCTCCGTGTCTCCGTGTTCTGGCGTGTGCGGGTCCGTGTGTCCGGGCGTCTGAGCTCCCCGTGCAGGGGGGAGGGAGGAGGGGATGAAGAAAAAAACAAAAAAAAAGAGGAAAAATAGCCTTACTCGACCCAGTGGTATCGATATTGTTCGTCAACTTGAAAATAATAAAGTCAATGCATGGAAACCTCCAGCTGAGCCAACCGCGCGTGCCGGGTGGGATGTTTGGGAGGCGCGTCCCAGAGCTTCGATCCCACCGGGATTTCTCCTTTAGACACCCAGGGTGAGTGGCTGCTCCTTCCTCCTTCTCTTTCTTTCCTGAGGCTGTAGATAGTGAATTCCTCATGGTTTGAGCAAAACTGCTGGGTTTTTTGGTGCTCTGCACTTGGTTTCCAGGCAGGGGTCACTGCCGGGGGTGGGGGGTGTCCGGGGGCGTCGCTGGCTCCTCCTGTTTGCACTTTGTGAAACGTGGCCAGTGTTGGGGGGAGGGGCCACTGAACCCTGGCCCCCGCGGGGGTCTGACCAAAACCAGAGATGCTGCAGGCTTTTAGTGCATGGGAAGAGCTGCTGTGGGACAGAAGAGTCTCTTGGGCTTGTTTTTGGGGTGGTTCATTAGTGAAGTGCTGCTTTAATTTGTGTCTTCTCTGCACTGTTCACACCTACCTCTGGCAATAACTGGGGCTCTGGGGTTCAGACCTGGGGAGACACTCCTGCTCCCCTCGGACCTGGGGCAGGGCTGGTGAAAGC
>NW_009952621.1:0-1210 GCF_000747805.2 Chaetura pelagica | reverse complement strand
CCCCCTGCCCCCCGCGGGGGTCTGACCAAAACCAGAGATGCTGCAGGCTTTTAGTGCATGGGAAGAGCTGCTGTGGGACAGAAGAGTCTCTTGGGCTTGTTTTTGGGGTGGTTCATTAGTGAAGTGCTGCTTTAATTTGTGTCTTCTCTGCACTGTTCACACCTACCTCTGGCAATAACTGGGGCTCTGGGGTTCAGACCTGGGGAGACACTCCTGCTCCCCTCGGACCTGGGGCAGGGATGGTGAAACCTGCCACCACGGGGGGCAGATCAGTGTAGGGGGGTGGTCCTGAGCCGGCCCCGTGTGTGGCAGCAGCATCGTCTTCCCCGGGGAGGCTGTGACCCCCCGTGGGCTGGGCTGTAGTGACCGTTCCCTTTTTTAGGGAGGGAGGTGGGGGGTTGGTCCCCAAGTGTCCCCGCAGCCGGTGGCACCATCCCCATCTGCTCCCTGCCCCGTTCCTGGTGCCAGTCCCTGTTCCGGGGTCTCCCTCCCCTCTGCAGGTGCTTCTTCAGCCACTGATCCAAAGCACAAGTGGGGACCAGGCGAGGGGAGCTTGGCCAGAGGGGCAGAGCTTTGATGTGCAATGTAAAAATAGGGGGGAAAAAAACAAACAACACAGAAATGTGTGAAATCCCTCCTGGGGCCATTGGGGCCCCGAGGTGCTGGTGCCTTGGTGGGCAGATTGAGCCCCGTTCTTGCCCTGCTCCTGAGCCGGGCAGAGGGAACAGGGAGCAGGGAAACCCCTTTGTGTGGTGCAGGGGAAACATGAGGCTGTTTGACCCCCCTGGGGCTTGAAGGGAGCGATGGGCAAGAGAGGAGAGAAACCAGCCCAAGGAGCCACCACCCTGCGGCCCCAACACTGCCCTGCCAGCCCCTCCAGCCCAGCGAGCCCCTTTGTCTCATATGTTCCATAAATGTATTTGCAGAATTCCTGCATCACCTTCGGGGGGAGGGGGGGGGGGGGAAGTAAAAAGAAATTTAAAAAATTGAAAGAAAAAAAAAGCATTCAGACTTGATCTATTTTATACAATATAAGTTGCGACCAGGTCCTGTTATTCATATTGTGGCTTTGAATCAATTATGTTTATTAAAATGCTATTGCTTCTATCTCCTGTCCTCCTTTCTCTAATGGCTGGTCCTGGGGGAGCAGGAGTGGGAAACGCTCGGGCAGACCCCCCTGGCACCCCCTGCCTGGGGAGCACCAGGTGCC